>NW_027109684.1:281646-290533 GCF_000696795.3 Halyomorpha halys
AAAGTATCAGTTTGTAACTGTCTATTCATTAATGTTAGCTTTCAAAAGTATCAGTTTGTAACTGTCTATTCATTAATGTTAGCTTTCAAAAGCAAATATAGTTTGCTTTCCCAGACCATTTAAAGACTTCATTTAAATCTTAATGAGAAATATGGAATTTGGAGTTTTATAATGAATCTAATCGAATTAGTCATGCAGGAAAAAATTATGCAATGATCCTCTGAAGATTTCAGATTTGAATATAGATGCATTAAAACAAATCTTCTATCATATTCATTCTGTTTTTCAATTTAAGATAGATAACTCACCTTCAAAGTCAACTGTTCCAGAGCCATCAGCATCAATCTCATCAATCATTTGATCAAGTTCATAATCCGGAATAGTATCATCAAGTTCAGCTAGAATTTCTCGCATTACTTCGGTGGTGATATAGCCATTTCCTGAAGAAAAATTAAATTTCAAATTTTTAACTTAGGATTATCCACATTATTTTTTTTATTTAAGCGATTGAAATTTTAATATATCTGTTTCCTTTTTTTCATTAGCAATAAATTTTATTAAGTACATAAAGTATTTACCTTCCTTATCGTAAAGCCTGAATGCTTCCCTAAGTTCTTGTTGCATTTGTTCTGGATTTTCTTCTTCTGCCATGTACCGGGAAGAGAGTTCAGAAAAGGAATCAAAGTCTATTTCTCCACTACCTAAGAGTAATAATTAGAATGAATAAATTATAATTTTAGTTTTTATAGCATTTAGATAAAAAAATTATATTAAAAATTTGAAAGGAAATTATAGGTTATATATATTATAGGTTAAATCATGTGTCACAAAAGTGTTCGATAACATCGATAAGGTCACAAATTCACTGTGATCTGGCTATGACAGCAATATCATCTGCATAGGCTAGAGTTTGGATTGATTAGTTGAGGATCTTTACATTTCTTTGCACACCGGAGTCCTTTATCAACTTCTCAAGCGCTAAGTTGAACATCTAGAGTGTCTGGTTATCTCCTTCTAAAATAACGTCATAATCCTACTATCAATAGCTCTATAAGATAGATCAGTTTAAGAAGTATATTGATTCCTCCCATGCCCTGATACAACCTCTCTCAAATAATGTTGTTATATGTAAAGAAAGATGATGTGTTGTGTTTACCAAAAAGATAATACTAAAACATTGGAAGAATACAAGACCAATGATCTATTATTTTAAATTTTAATAAATACATGCAACACCGTCCAGAACATCAAATTATTCTAATTATATCCCAAAATTTTGGATATGCAGCCCAAATAGTAATTCTCATTGTTATAAGTTACAAAAATTGCTTTGTCGAAGTATGGCATCTAAAAATAGAATTATTGGCCCAAGTGACTTTCATTTTCATTTGACCTAAATAGCTTCAACTTAATCACATTAGCTATTCTTCTATTCTAATTAATAAAAATTATGGAACGTTTTTTAAATGATTATTTTACAACTTCCTACCAAACAGTTCACTCAGAATTGTTGCATGGTGAATAAACTGTTATTGTAAATATACAGATGTATCTATTTATTACTAGTTCAGGACTTCTTTGATACAATATATTATCAAATAAAGTTGATAATTTGTATTGTATCCAATTATTCTTGATGGCTTAATTTCTATGCCAGTATTATATTTTATAGGACGTTCTGAATACCTAATATTCACACTTCTTTATCTATAACTTTTTGAAGTACATTATCCATTAATCTAAAATTTGCATATAAGTTATTTGATATACATTTCTGCATAACAGCAATCATTAATGGAATGTTTTTTTAGTTCAACTCATAAAAATAATTTTACATTTCGACCAACGTTGGTCCCTAATAAGTATTTTTTTTTACAATTAATAATCATTACAATCTATTATAGAAATTAGTTAAAAATTCCTTCAATGAATATTTATTCATATTTTTATTATTATTTACTCTTATTTTTTTTTATATCTTGTATTTATTAAGTTTATTTCATAATATTTGTTATATTAGTTACTAAAAGTTATAAAAGCTTGATTTGTAATATTTCGCTTTCTTTAATTTTTTAGATCTTATTTTAAGAATTAATTGGTATGAGAAGTGTAAAAGTTTAATTATTAAAAAAAAACTTCCAATTGAATGTAATATTGAAGCAGATAAATTAACATGAGAAATGAAAACTGTCTATAAGGAAAAATTGTATTAAAAAAATATTTTTATCATCCTAAATTATTCCATAGTTTTGATAAGAAACTATGCTGTGGAAAAAATACAGGAAAATTAGATAAACTACTTACCCCATGG
This sequence comes from Halyomorpha halys, assembly GCF_000696795.3. Taxonomy (NCBI): domain Eukaryota; kingdom Metazoa; phylum Arthropoda; class Insecta; order Hemiptera; family Pentatomidae; genus Halyomorpha; species Halyomorpha halys. The sequence continues at coordinate 283,958 of NW_027109684.1, forward strand.
ATCAAATTCCCTGATCAGTGTATTAATTGTTTCTTGAGTCTGACGAATACCCATCATTTCAAGAATTGTACTCAGCTCATTTGTTGGTATTGTATTTTTTCCTTCGATCTCAAAAGCACCAAAGGCTTTTTTCAATACTAAAATTTAAAAAAAAATCATAATTAAATAGTATGCAATGTATTATTTATTACATACCAACAAATATTTATAATGAAAAACTAACTTACGGTTCACTTGACTTTTTGATAATGTCACCGACTGAAAAATGAAAACAAACATTAATAATATTCATAGCAAAATATAAAAAAAAAAAATTATTTTCTTTCTTACCATTTTTAAGCTGTGGCAATAAATTAAGATGAGATGTTCTTAAAGGTTGGCTTGAATGAATAGTGATTGTCCCCCTCCATGTCAAATGTCATTACAACTATTTTTAAACGTATTTGAAGCAATAGTAATCTAGTGTTCTAATTTTGAGTTTAATTATAAACACATCTGACGATTGAACCAGTGAAGCTTTTAATACATCTCCCGAACAGAACAGGATTGTTGATGATTGAACCCTCTATCAACTTAACATATTTGATTTTTCAAAAAAATGTAGATATTGAATTTGGTATGAAAACAAACTCTTTTTATATTTTAAACAAAATTACAACACATTGAACATAAATTTTTGCATAAAAAAGATTAGTTATTTTGCCTAAAACTAATAAATGTCACAATACACATATTTGAGTCTTATAAAGCCAAATGGGTGAAACTCCATATTTTATTTTATTTTTTTAAAATCGGTTTACAACTGGAAATAAATCCTGAATACAAAAAACTCTATTGATATAGAAATAGTGTTGTAACTGCTAGGTCCCCATATGGCTACACTGATGGTGGAATAATTTTATACAGACTGAAGTACTGTCCCTCTGTTGATAACCAAAGTGGTGTATCTATATCTGCTATCTGGGAATGAAATTATTCCAATTTATACCAGTATTCTGGCATTTTACATTTTACTGATTGTATATTCCACTTAACATTGTTAGTTTTGCTAGTTTTAATAGCACAGGAACAGCATCTTAGCACACCAAAAGGGGAGTCCATAGTATTTCCATCACTGATATCGATAAAAATGGCAATACATTCTCTTAATCTATTTCTACTTGGGTAAAAAAAAAAATTATCAATATATTTTCATGCTTCGATGATTGTGATGACAATATCAAAAAATATCTGAATCAATTGTCAGATTTTTTTTTACTGTTGTCATAACAACCATGGAAACATAAAAGCATTTATTCTTCTCTAATTTAATTATCAAATTCTTTCATACATAATAATAAAAGAGGGTTAATTAACTCAAATAGACAACAATAAGAAACATTATAGGAAGATTGTTTTCCCAATTTGATATCTAAGCCATGTCAGATAACTTCAATCAGAAGACCAACTTAAATACAACATTAAACATTTTTTATAACAAGTTTATTCTAGAGAGACGTTTTCATAGTTACCCGAAACCACTGTTTAATAGTATTCCTAATATATTTCTCACTTATGTTTACTTGTTCATATTTTTTATATCTCAAATTTGTAAATTTTAAACTATAAACTAAATAATAAAATGAATAAATATTGGCATACACATACACTTATATGTGTATAATTTGAAAAATTTAGTTCAATCATAAAATTTATGAAACAAAAATCAAAATTGTTCCAAAACAAGTAAAACATACAATTTTGTGCAGAATTAAAATTGAAGAAACCCCCAAAACGTGCATTTTAGATCATTTATTTCTGAAGCCATGGTTAGAATAGGGTAGTAACTTGTAAATAAACTCTCTTCCCCCCCCCCTTATATGTCAGAAATAACCAGGAAGGGGGTCATAAAGAAAAAACAAAAGCGATTTAAACTGCTCCCAATTGTACAAATCCAGACCTGAATAAACAAATTAGAACCGAAAATATATAAAATAAAACGGTTGAAAAGTTTTTCTTTTTTATCATGGAATAAAATCTAAAAGATATTGATGTGGGTCAGAAGGATGGAAACTTTGCCAGCAGTTATATTAACGTTAAAGTTAATTAATTAATTAAAGTTTCAACAGAATAAATATTCAATTTATCTCAATACAAAGATAAGTATTTCACTAAGACCTTCAAGTACCCAAGGTAGAAAAAGGTAGTACTCAATTTGAACTATGTTTTTCCTTCATATAGTGCATTTACTTATTCAAATCTACTTGTGTTTTATAGGAATCAGAAAAAAAAAGCAGAATTATTCGCACATTTAAACAAATTGTAATATAATGTTTAAATAAGTAAATGCAAGCATTAATTAACGATAGGTATCTTAATCTGAAAAGTTGTAACTAATATCGTGTACATACCAAGTTGCTATCCTTGTCCATATATTTAATTTCACAACACTCAAATACCAGTTACTGGCTTGTCAAAGCTGAATTAATTTTTTCAACTTCTTTGCTTTGAAAGACGTTTTAAAAAAACAGAAAATCTCCGTTTATTTTCGTTCTGTTAATTTATTTTAACAAAAACAAATTTAACAACATGGTAATTGTAGTTAGAAATCAATACGCTTAGTGGTCCGATTTCAATGATTTTTGTTTTGAAGGGAATTTAATTATATTTTAAGTCATTATAATAATGTTTATCATCAAAAATATATAAAATCTGGGTTATTATAACTTATTATTATACAAGAAAATCTTCTTAATCGACTCATTAAGTTTGAATTAAAAATCAGCATTATTTGTCTTGAAATACTGATTTTATTTTAAAAGTTTCAAACGTAAATATTACGTAGTAAAATAATTCATATTTTAAAGCACAACTAATTTAATTATTTTGTTGTTTTAGCGGTTACGTGAAGTTAGTGTCGAGTTCGGCAGTGGAAAATGTCGATAGATGATCAAGAAGTCAGGACGCCACAGCAAAAGTTGGTTGAAGTATTTTTTTATTTCCTTTTTGACAAGTATCCAGATAATGCATTGCTCCCAGCCATCAGCTGAGCCACGGCCTGGTACAAAATAATAATGCAGATCACCAACTTCTCTCTTAATATTTCATTTCAAAATAATTATTTATGCAAAATGTTTTTGGCATCACTTGTAGAGCTTGAACTATGTTTTATTTACAACGAGTACTGCTGATTAGCGTGTATGTACCAAGCTTTCCGGTATTGTTCATCTTCGCGGGTAATTGTCGGGGATCAGGGCTTTCGATAAAATGGTTTTACGTTATACTAGGGGTATTCATGATGTTGTGTTAAATGTTAAATGTTTTACCATGTTAAATGTTATAACTATAAGATTGTGAGCAGCCCTATTTGAAGTCACGTTACGTTAAATGCATAAGAGCCCCTAGCGGATTTTCTCAGCAACTTGTTGTATAAGCCTTTATGTTTATAACCTTCCTTCCAGACCATCATGTTATTGTTTACTTCAGTTTTGATTTAAGTAATTAATTACAACATGCCTAGAGTGAGTGAAAAGTGGAATTTGTGTGAAAGTTTAGCTTATGAAATGAAATGAAAAAATAACTTTATTCTGGGACATATGTCCCCTAAGAATAATTACGTGGTTCATATAGTGAGATTTTTATCTGGCGAGCGTTTACAAATTTTCAGATAGTAGAATGAAATTACATTGTTTTTTTTACTGTTTTTTTTTCTCAAATGTATCATCAAAATTATCCATTCTGGTTTAATAACAGGGATATGAATACCACAAACACAGGAAAGAACTGAGCTATCACAACAAAAATGGCGGCGATCTCAACTGGTCTATTGCGTGACGTCATTCTCCATTTAACAGACCAAGTAACGGACTCTCAGCCATGTTAAATGTTATTTCGTTTTACCACGGTAAAAGAAGGCAATTTTTTTTCGATTTAACATGAGTTTTTCCATTTAACACGCTTAAACCAACATCTTAAACATGTTAAACCAAAGATCATGAATACCCCTAGTAGGGGTATAGAGCGCTTGTGCATTGTCGCGCTAGTCCTTCGACTAGTTCTTTAGTTAATCATTAAGGACTTTCGATTGCTAACAAGTTATTATTTTTCCTTCGATATTGAATTTTGGGTCATAGGCATACCTAGACCATTTGGAGCCCATGACATATTCCTTTTTGAGGCCCAGTTTTCTCCGAGTTATCTTATAACACCATAACTGTTGATAAACTGTATAAAACTTTGAATAAAATTAATTTTAAAATCATAAATAATCAAAACTAAAAAAATACATAAAAATGATGTTTTCCCCACTATCGTCATTGCATTTGGTAAGGTTGATTTGTCGCGGCAATTGACTTTCAAGGGGTATACATATGACAGTTAAACGTGACAGTTAGTCCACTGACATTAATTGTACTATCAACTATCACGCCAAATCCAGTTCTTCGATGATGTCGCGACATTAAACTGTCATGGCAGTAAATGCTGCCATGACTGTAACTATTAAACAGTTACGCCATGGAATTGGCTGCGACTTTTGTCGCTATAACAGAAACTGTACGATTGTTCACTGTCAAGGCGTACACATCTGAAAGTTAACGTCACAGTTGCTTAATTGGATAATTTGTACTATCAACTGTTACCCCAGAGCTAATGCGACAGAACAATCATAGATAGCTACAGTTATATCAATTCTCCAAGAGCGGGTTGTCAATTTAATTCAAAATTAAAATATGTACCTCTACAACCCATGAAGGGTTACTAGTTCAGCACTTAGTAAGGAAGTACTGATACTAAACCAGTGGTTGTGCAAGGGGGTGATTTGGTCAGAATCACGCTCGATCGGGTTTTCAGTTATACTTCGTAAATATATTTCATGCTCATAGTAATAGTGCATATTTGAATCGATAATAGCGAAAACAAATCTTTAGAAAAGCTTTTGATATTGCGTTATCGTATATCAAATCTTTGCCGTACGCTATGGTCCTATTGTCGAAAGACAGCCACGACGCACTTCACAATTAAGGTTTTGTCATCACCTACGCTCGGACGTTAGTTAGTTATTCAGAAATTAAGGCGTACAACCTACCGGTCATCAATGTTAATATTTTATTCAACTATACATTTAATCTATAATTATATATATGAAAAAAAATATAATAATAATAATATATATAAATTAAACAAATAATAAAACAGACAACGAAAAAATAAATAAATACAAAAAGGAAAATATATATCTATGTATATATGTTTCCCCATTTCGCAAGGCTTCTGATAGATTCAAAAGTATACCCAGTTCATTTATTCTTCTTGTGTAAAAACACAATCTTCGAAGATATGATTTATTGTTATTCTTTTATTAAATTTTGGCATCTGAGTGGATCCTCCTTTGTAATTATGTGTACTCCCGGACGTGATAGATTAATTGTACATAATAATTGTGAAAAGCTGCAGCACTAAAATATAACTAGACATATCATAGATATAAGATAAAAACAATCAAAATCGAAGAATCGTTCAAAAGAACCGATTCACAAGGAGTGAGTTGTCGAAAATTAGTTCAGGTAAACGATTTAAACTTTATTTTAATTAAGTAATTAAAACTGTTTTAATTTTACATACGAGCAGATAGATAAATAAATCTGGATCAAAGCAGGATAAATAAGAATAAATAGATTATTCTGAAAAGGAAAACTATTTATTCTTACATATTTAAGAAAACATCAATGTTCTATTATTTTATGAGCAGCACGAATTGTGAATGCGTATATTTCTAAGTGTAAGTCATCGTAATATACAATAATTTTATCTTTTGCATGAGTTTGGCATGAAAATATATCCTGCCTTTACTCAGTGTTTTTGTGAACTTGTATATTAGCACGTTTTATTGAGTTAAATTGTTTATTTTAAATACACTTTAAGCTTAAATTACTCGTAAGGCGAAATAAATGTTTGCCTATAACTACGTGAGATTGTGCTCGAACTGCTCTCAATCATTAGCATATACTTTGCTGGTCGTCAAATATTCACAACTGTTAAGAAATAGTCTTCCCACAAACGGAATAAAAGCACTTTTTCCACAGATCTCTTCAAGTCCGTTTATAAATTATTTTAATATGAATTTTTGTATAATCATGTTGCGTACGCTTGTGTATTATATAGTTCTGAGCTTGTACCTCGCCACTGTATATGCAGGTAAATAATTTCATTTTAATCTAATATATGAAAATACATATTTGTTTATTTGTATCTTATGCATTGCCATACCGCTAATCCGATTCTGATGGGGTTTATTGCTAAATGGTCACGATTTTCCCGAGAAGTTTATTACGTTATTACGTCAGTATTTTTAAATATTATTAAGTAAGCATTTTTTAATATTATTAAGTAAGTTTTTTTAATATTATTAAGTAAGCATTTTTGAATATTATTAATTCAGTACTTTCTTATTCTGAGGAATAACAAAAAAATATTACTGATATGTTTTTATTCACTAAAAATTAAAAAACATGATGTAAATTTAAATAAAGTAGTTGAACAAAATTATTTTTAGAAAAATAATACTATTAATTAAAATAATTAATTGTGTAGTTTTGT
>NW_027109684.1:291514-303477 GCF_000696795.3 Halyomorpha halys
CTGTCCCTAGCAGCTCTCCACCAGAGGGGTCCTGCCATCCTCTTGAACATATCGCTCCATCTTTTCTTTTGACGTCCTCTTCTTCTTTGAAGGTCATATGGAGTCCATTCTGTGACAATTTTTGACTATCTGTCGTCTTCGCATCGAAGGAGATGCCCATTCCCATTTCCATTTGCTCAATCTTGTCATCTTTAGTGTGTCAGTGAGTCCCGTTTCTTTCTGGATCCAAGCATTTTTTATTCTAGCGATATCCTAACCATCTATATATTAATTGATATCAAAGTTTCAATACTGTTCAATTAATGTATATACGTCCTCAATTATAGTAATATTGCCGGGTCTGCTAGTTTATGATAAAACAACTTCCGACAAGCTTGTCATATTGGTTTTCAAATTTTCCATATTTCTATTATAGATTTGTAGTATCTTTTTTTATATCTCCATTGTTGTATCTGATTGCGGAATGAGAATATTTTATGATTTTTCACCACAGACCGTTTTGTTTAAATGTTTAATGATTGTTTAAAGGTTAATGACAATAATTAATGCTAAATGAGTTTTCAGGTTCCAAGCATTACGACTGGAGTTCACAATATAAACCTGTTAACACATCATCGAAATGTCGCTATCCAGATAAGACTATATCCGATTGTGATCTTGTACCGATAGAATTCTGTAAGAGAATCTGCGATGGCACTCCTTATATATGCCACTTAACTTTGTATATCGAACAGCATACCACTTTTGGCGTGTAAGTATCGATTTATCAATTAACTATTTTTTTCGATTTAAAGAAATAACAGTAATTCTAATGCAAAGCCCCTCCCCCCTTAGTACAAGAACCCGATGGAAAAAAGGCATTAATGTCACCCCAATGTTTTATTACTTTTGTGAAAATTATGTATAATTACTTACTCTCATCAGAAAGATTATGAGTTTGCTAAGAATAGTGAGGGAGAATAAAAAATGGCAGCTGTTTAAAAAGGTTTAAAAAAATATATAATTTTTCTTTCGGAGCTTCATGTCTTTAAAGCTACCTACAAGACTACAAAACATAATTGAACATCATTTAAGGTTGAATAAATTTGTTAAAGGACCAGCCCTGATAGAGCTATTTACGTTCAATAGTTTCTGATAAACAGGTTTGTAAAAAAACATTTCATAACGAAGAATCAGTGGAAATGGAAAAGGAAGATGGTCCAGATGCGGTCAAATAAAAACTGTAATAATGAAAAATTATCTATATTGAGCCAACACAAAAAAAAAGGAATCCTTCCCTGACGGACCCGCACCGATAAGACCCCGGGGGAGGGACGGTCCTATGTCACTTTTAAAATATTTTCTTAAAACGGGAAGGGCAGACTTTAAGATAGTTTAATCGAGAAATATTTTTAAATCGCCTGAAATTGAAAAACGGCCCCACGTTTTCAACCCCCAGAGCTGAGGGCTAAAAAAGATACAAACACTTAAATGAGTTAACATGAATTAGAAAAGTATATAAAAAATTAAAAAGGTGTACAATGAAACAAAAACTAAATAAAAATAATAAAAGTTTACTGACAATTAATAGAAACGGAAATAACAGATGAAAACAAGAAATAAAAATTAAAGTACGAACAAAAAAAACCGGAGTTTTTAAAATTAATTTTAGGAAAACTATGTCTCAACAATCATTAGACCTGTAGATGTCCATGAGAACTCAACGTAAAGCTAGTTTAATGTAGCATAATGTAATTTATAATGTTTATACTCGCATGAGTAGTATTTTTTATGATATTTGAAAAAATAAATTCACAAACCCTGGATTTCTAGTTATTGGAACAATATTATATATGAAAAAATATATCTCAGAAATCATTAAACGTACAGGTGTCTGCTAGCACTCAAAATAAAGTTAATTTAACGTATAACAATTATCTCCATAGGAGTAGTAGTTTTCGTGATATTTGCTAAACTAAATTGATTCTAGTTGTTTTGACAAAAATTCTTGTTCATATGCGAATATCACAAAAACTACTACCCCTTCTTCTTCTGGGCTCTTATACCATCTCCCTCCCTCTCCTGTAGGTACCAATTCCTCAGGCGAGTATTAACTTTGGTTATATCAGAAATTGTAAGAATCGATATCATTAATAAATTTCCAAATATTTTACTAATAAAAAGGGGAATAGTTAACAAATTTTAATGACACCTCTTCTGAGCGCACAGGTTCGTAAGTTGTCAGACTTTCGGTCCTTATGGGAGACATTGTCCTAATTTGGATGCGGATCGACATGAAGTCAATCAATTTTGATGAAATTGTGCTTTTAAATTTGCTAATGAAGCTTTATTAATTTTAAAAAAATGATTTATTGAAATTTACAGTTGTGCTAACAAAATTAAGTGTTAATTATGACGCAATCATGCAATACAGACTTGTGGAAAATCTAGCCAACAGTTGAACTCCAAAATAATATTTCTCTATTAAAAGGAATTGAAGCCATATTCTTTTCAAGTACTTAGGAGAATTATCAGGAATTGAAGAGGAAGCAAAGTTAGAAACAATTGGGTTTGAATGCTCAGCGTGTTTATCGTGGAAGGATTTATTTATGAATCGAGCTAAATCGTCAAAATATGGAACATGGAGGTCATTAGGAATGATTTTTTTTGGGACAAAATATGGATTATTGTGGGATTTAACAAGGATTTTGGATTGCATGGATTTGTGGATACGGGAGAAATCCTATGGTTTAGTTGAGATCATAGGCTTAACTTTGTATGTCCAAATAAGCCTAATAGTCATATAAAGGAACCTTTTGTAATCAATCAGAAACATAGTCAGTTGGTCTAGTTTTGTAATAGTCAGAATCTAGGAGCAATTTTCTGTTTTCAGTCTTGTATGAGGAATCCAACCCAGCCATTTGTCCAGTTGTAATCTGATAGCTGTTCTGTTTGACAAAGTGGAGTTAAAGGGTTCTGTATGTCAGGAAGTCATAGATTAATGGTAAGGTATCTGGTGGGATTTTTGGAAATTTATTTTAATCTTCGGCTTTTTAATGGTATTTAATACATCTATATTACTACTCTTATTTCCGTAAGCATGTTTTCAACTTGGAAAAAACATTTGCCTCTCATTTCCTATAGTTAATTATCAAATCTTTTCATAGTTTATGTTTATCTTTTTTTTCATTACCAGTAAAAATGTGAGATAGTTAATTATTTTAAATAAACAAAGTTGAAGGTACTTTAGAGGGAAATTTTCTTAAATATCTGAATAAATAAATTCAGCTCAATTTGTTAATAAAATTTAAAATCCATAGCTGAAATGTAACTTTTAGAGTATGGACTCTTATTTGCAGCTACGCCCTAAATTATTTACTTTACAAGAAATTTAACATAGATTTTGAGACCAGTTTGTTAAAAGTATGATTTTGTCCATCAAAGATTAACTTACATGTAAAAAATTATCAATGTAAATTGTATTAAATTATTGTATGTATGAGTACCTAATATGCATTGATAATACTAATTGGAATTTCATATATTTTATGGTTGATATTTCTTTGAATATTACATTATACTTAATGTTTTTAAAATGAGCCTGAGGAATGATAATTATGTTTCTTAAATTCTCATTGTTGCAGGGCTTGTGAAGGATGTCCTGAAAACATGGAAGACTGTTCCAATCATGGATGTGTTCCTGGCAATGGATGGCCAAGGAGCATTATTGCTGCTAATCGACAAATGCCAGCTCCAGAGATCGAAGTAAACCTAAAGCCTACCAAATCCATAAGCTTATACTAAATCCATTATTATTGTTGAAAATACATCCCCAATTGTTTTATTTTTATTCCAAGGTATGTCAAAATGATACCCTGGTGGTCGATGTTGTAAATATAATGCATGAAAGCACAACAACTATACATTGGCATGGCTTAAGACAAATGAATGGTGCTCAATATTTTGATGGTGTGCCTTATATTACGCAGTGTCCAATACCCCCAGGGAATAAATTCAGATATGTCTTTAAGGTCCCTGAGTGTGGAACATTTTGGTATCATTCCCATACAGGTAAATATTTATAATATGAACTAGAAACAGCTTTTTTGTTATTGGCTTATCAATTTTTATGAATAAAATATTTAAACATTTCTATCACTTATTTTATTTTTTAAGGTATGCAAAGGCTGGATGGTCTATTAGGAGCTTTAATAGTAAAGTGCATCTATGAACCTCTTCAATGCATGTATGACTATGATAACAATACAATGATGGTTATAGATTGGACCAATACCCCAACTAGAAATTTAGTATCTAGCTTCACATTAGATAAACAAAATCTTTCACCAGACACTATTTTGATAAATGGGAAATCATCATATTATGATGTAGGTGTATTTTTTAAAAAATTTATAATGCCTATATTTAGCTGTATGGGATATATTTTAAACCCAGCCATATTTTGTTATCAGTAGTCATTTTTGGAAAAGAAATTTTTTCTTTCTTCTCCTTATAGATCCGTTATAGCATTATCTATTTTATAACTCAACAAGCACCTTGTGTCATTCAGAATTTGATGAAATTAAAATTTTTATTTCAATAAGTAAACTTTAAAATTATGATCAGATTAAATATTTACAGAAATCTGCTTCGAGGTTCATGCCAGCAGCCATCATTGATGTTGTAGCTGGTAAAAAATCTAGAATCAGAATAATTGGAAGTTGCAGCTTTACATGTGCTTATGCCATTCAGTTTGAAAGTCATTCTGTTACTATTATAACTGTTGATGGAGGGCATAAGATTAAACCAGTTGTTTGTGACACACTTATTGTTAATGCAGGTAAAACGTAATGAATATACTCAAAATATTGCCAAAAACTTAAATCATTAATAGTGAAAATACCAAGAATACTATATTGGTGATTTATTACAGCTGTTACTAGATAGCTCTGAAGTCAAAAACCAAATGAGAGCAGGAGTTGCTAAAATCTAACACATTCAGATTAATATTAATCCATTTACTGTTTTCTTTGAGTCTCAAAACCATTTAGTTATAAGCTATTATAATGTTTTAAAAATCTCTTAATTTTTCTTTAAAGCTTCTGTAATCTTTTCCCCTAAAATCAAGAGCAAAAAATTAAGAAAAACCTTTTTATGAGAAGCATTTATTTATTTTTAAAGTTTAAAATCTTACATTTTTAAATTAAATTGTTAAATTACGATTAGGTATTAGGAATTATCTCATGTTACCCATCATTCACAAACTGCAACAGGATCCTTGATTAATTTCTACTCTTTACTTTTGGGTTCATAGTAGAATGGGTTGAATCCTATCTGTGTAAGTTGTAAGTTGTAAAAATTCATGTAGCTCCTACAGCTTAATGTGATGACAATAGAATATCAGTTTTCTACAATTAGAGATCGGCAGATGAATCAGGATACCAAAAATTCCATTCCTTTGAAAAAAATCATAAACTCAAGAGATTCATTTGAAGTCGTTTAATTCTATTTAGGAAATTCAAAGATGATATTTTGCTTTATTAAGCTCTTCGACTTGGTACTAAGTTGTTTAATTTTTATTTTAAGTCAGTTTATAAAACAAAATATACTCATTTTTATTACTTCATTACAGTATAAACAACAGGAAATGAGATTATCTAGTAAATAGATGGTTAACTTCATTACTTTTAAGAAAAGGTATAAGTATTCTGTAACAGTTAACGCAAGCATTGAATTATTTTTTATTTATCGTAGAAGAAAAAAACTAACTAAAATTATTTAGGAAGTATAATCATGATTGAAACCGATTATAGAATATCTGTTGTGTTGTTTTAATTTTTTTTATTAATTGAAATTTTAGTATTATTGAGTATTATTAAAATTAGTTTGAGTAATAGTTTTTTTAATTATTGTTGTTTTTATTTTAAATAAAAAGATTTGTTTTTCAAATAAGAAAAATAAAAATAATAAGGTAAAACTAATCAATTGAGGAATCGTTCAAAAGAACCGATTCACCACAAGGAGTAAGTCATTAGGAATTAGTTTAAAAAAAGAAGAAGAATCAAACTTTTCTTCTCTACCTACAAAAGATAATCATTGCCTTAAATATAAGGTATGCAATTTTTTTTTTTTTTTTCAAATTAAATACAGACTAATAAGCCAAAAAGATAAAAATTTGAAGTATAACCATTTTTACTTTCACTTACATATATATAATTTATAGTAAGGGAAAATATTGGGATAATGCGAAATTTTTATTTAAAGTTTGACAGAAATACATATTTTAGATTCCTTGAGTTCAAAAACCTAGCCTTGCAAAATGGTTAATGTTTCTGTGTGTTTGTCTGTGAACAGCCTAGCTTAAAAACGAAAAGTTGTACAAAACTGAAATTACATATTTTAGGTGAGTATATGCCTGGGATATGACAGGAAATTTTTCAATAAAATCGACTAGCCAGAGGTGACACTTCATAAAATAAATTTTTTCTATTTTCTTAAAAATGGCTCAAACAATCATGATTAAACTCGGTATATCAATATAATATTAAATAGTCTCGGATATTAGGTAGGTATTATCCTCACTCAAATAATCTGACAGGGTTTAATTTCATCATCATCATTCCAGATTGCATTACGGCTACATTATCTTTTGTTAAAATGTTTTATTCTTGGTAGGAACAAAATTTATATTCATTAATCCCAACATGAAAAATCCTAAAATATAAATTTTGATAACAGAAAACTAAAAAAAAATTGTATATATGTATATTTAGTTGACCGTAAAAATTGATACATAGGAAGATGGTCAGACTTGCGGTCAAAGGAGAAACAAAAATAGTTTACAACTATTTTTGTTTCTCCTTCGACCGCAACCCTGACCATCTTCCTATATAAAAAAAAATTTGTTCATAACTTTTCGCTTTCTCTAGTCTTTAGATTTTTTTTTTTTTTAAATGATAAAAATACCCATAACATCAACATGAGCCCACCAATCTACACGAAATTTGGGGTTGTTTATAGGGTGGTAAGTGAAAGTTGTGAGACGTGCGCACTGCATCATATATTTTTTATCTTTTGATTCTTTATAAATATAATTAATTTTTTTAAATTACTTAATTTGTAAGTTTATAAGTAACTTGAGTTTTACACATAACCATCTTATTTTGTAACATCTAGAGATTTGTTGTGTACTTTATCACCTCACTAATTGTACTAAGCTGTATTCATAAATAAATAGAGCTCATACATATAGGTTAATTACATGCATAGCAAGTTTAATGTTCTTCTAAACCATAATCTCTATCATTATTTTTAACAATTATTAATCTGTAAATAACACTATTTGTTGAAAAAAAAAATTATACTTATTTTACAGCTGAAAGATTTGATGTTGTGCTGCATGCGAATCAAAGTTGTGAGCGACTTTACTTAATCCTAATACAAGGTGTTGGAAAATGCCAGAGTATTACAAGCTATGCCATATTGCGATATGTACCAAGTAATTTAGATGTCAACTTTACTGAAACAGAGCTAAGATCTAGAACAATGTTTCCAATAAAATACAATACTGTAAGAATACTGCATTTTTCAAGTAATTTTTGTAGCTTCATTTTCGAATAGGTTAAATTTTAAAACAAAGTACTAAATACAATAAAGAACATTTATAATAGATCACTCTGTTTATAATTCTTGAGAGATTAGTGATTTAGTATTGAGATTAGTTTATAGTTTTCAAAAGATTAGTGATATTTGATAATTAAGACTGAATTACTCAGTTACTCAGTACCTGTTTCTTTAATCTTTTTGGTTATTAAGGAAGGATAGTAATTAAACATAATACAAATCCTCATCATGTTATTTGAATACAATAACACTATGACAAATATTATATTTAATACTACTTTTCAGACATGTAATGCAGTAGAATCAACATGTGCTCCAACAAGGAATAAAGAACAAAAATCAAAGGAAATTTGTATAATAGACATGGAAGGGGACTGTAATACACCTCCAATTGACCCAACAGATGAAATTATGTGCCCCGTGAGCAAGACATATATTTATGATTTCTCTCTATCTCCTGTTACAAGAGATAATATAGAAACCATGCAATATGAACAGTTTTTTAGTAAGTTTATTTGGTAATTGATAAATTAATATCTGTTTGGAATCTGTCAATGTTGAGTAGCTGGCTGCTTTACTCTTTTTTTTATTTTTTGAACTTTATTATAAATGGTATCCTTTTTGAGATGGATTTATTTTATACAGGTAAATTTTGTAAATGCAAATTTGTTGGATAACCAATAGTATTTAGTTTAATTCAATTTTACATTCCAATGGTTAAAATAATTTACAACAGAATGGCAACAGTGTAGTAGATATACATGAGATGGTGACAAGGAATTTGGCTTGAGTTAATTGTGTTTACAAATACCTTGCATTTTTACAACCTTTGGAATAATAAATGTTTATCCTTCATGAAAACTGTTGTAATGATCATCCTTCCAATAAAATTGTTTATTTCAGTAAGACCATTGCTCGAATAAATGCAAATAAAAAAATATCCCGTTTGTTGCAGACTTGAAACAAACTAGATATATATTATTCCACAACAAATTCCCTAATATCACAAAACCATCGGTTCATAAACTTGCTTCCCTTTCTATTCTTAATAATATTTTCATAAAATCTTTGAAAAGAAGATTTTCCCTTGACTTTCTGTCTTTTATTATGAGGTATTTTTTACATTTCTCACTTGCAGGTCATAATTATCATGCAGTTTTACTTGTATTTCAATTCAAATTGATAAGCAATTTTTTTTAATTTATTATCACAGTTAAATAAAAGTTAGATTATCCTTAACCTGGCTGGAGTGTCCTATTTTTTCTCCCTTAAAATCTGCTCTCTGAGGATTTATCTCATGATAGACAATTTGTACTATTTTTCTTATATAATTGAATGTGATGATCACAAACAAGGTTTAAGATATTCTTTAATAACTTATTCTTTTATAACTTTCAATGCAATTGGAAATTGACACTGTAAATTATAGCTCTTCTATCATGGGCTGAAGAATCCAGAATAGCCTTTCTTGCCTGGGCTCATAATTTAAAACAAGAAACACAGAAGGTGTTCAGGTGAGCAAATTGCTCAAATGAGAAAAAACAGATGTCATGTTAGGAGTGTGATGGTTAGAGAAATACTCAGTCTTACCGTTGCGAGGCGGCCAGAGCAAAACTGAATTGAGTATAGGTGGGGAGATAAAAAAGATGGTAATAATAACATCAAAGGGTTAACGGAAGGTTGACAAAAGTATGAACAAAACAGATGCAATTCTAGGAAAATATAGATGTTTATTTTCCAATATGAGCAAAATGCTCATGGCTATACCTCTCCCAGGTTAACATATTACCTGCCATATATGAGATAATTTGTAGTTTGTGTTTTGTATGCCAAATAAGAGTTTTCCCATATTTTGTTAACTTACTTATGATATAATTGAATTACATGATCCTGAAAAGTATAGTGACATTCAACATATTAAACCGGTATTTATGTTTTTCTGCTTGTTTGTTCATTTATTTTGTTATAGGACCTGGACTGAGATCCATATTTTTAGCGACGGTGAATGATATAATATTTTCGAACCCTTCTACAACTTTACTTGGATCTGCTAAGTACAATCCTCCGGGTACATTCTGTAACAAATCATGCATAGACAGATCCGTTGAGAAGGAAATGCCTTGTGAATGTACTGCTGTTTACCCGATTTGCCTCAACGCATGTGTTACACTTATTCTGAGATTCAAATGTAATCCTTTTTATATTGTATATACAAATTTTTTTTTTTTAAAAAACTAAGTTAAGAACATAATTTTGTTTATCAATTAAAGACCAGTTTTGTTAAAATTTAATATAATGTTCTTAGTTTCCAGCTAATTTTTTGTTATCTATGGTTGAAAACTAATATAACACTATTTGTAGCTAATTTTCTTACTCATCCAGTTCATATTCATGGATATAATGCCCAAGTTGCATTTCAAGAAGGTGGTCTAGAATTTGTGAATATGTCAGATGAGGAGTTGATAGAACTTGCTTACAGCAATCGAACCAAATCTTGTTGCCGCCCAATAAAAGATGTAATTACAGTACCACGTCAAGGAGTTGTTATACTGCAATTTAAAGCAGATAATCCAGGTACAATATAATGCTCTTTCTTTTACATATTCAAGATTCCATTAACATCCCCTATTTTCCAAGACTTTTGAGAATTTAAAAATGAAACTTGGTAGCATTTAGTGATGGTGAATGCAGATTCTTTTGGTATTGAAGTTGACTTAATAAGTTCTTCCACTCATCTATTGGACATAGCTCTGGACTTTTTAGTGTAAATACATATTTTCAATTAATTATTCTCATACAAAATAAAATTTTAGAATTATTTTACTCCAGTGATTTTCCAATCTCGTCCTGAAGGTGTGCAGAAAATCAAAGAAATAAAAAGAACAAAACCATTTAAAAATTCAATGGTCTGTAAGAATCTCCCATCAGTATTGAGGCCATCATCATAATATGATGATTCTCATGGGAAACTGAATACTCAAACGGTTTAATTCTTTAAGTTTGTTGGTTTCATGAACTTTCTCATTAAACATATGTTGCAGTTTTTGGGGATGTAAAATATTTTTAAAATTAGATTTCCAAGAGAACCCTTCATTGAAGTATGTCACTCCACATTAAATTCCAGAATTAAGTCCGTTGGACGTCTCGAAGAACTTATAAAGTTGGCTTCATTAAAAAAAAAAAAATCATTTGCCATAATTAAAATGCACTCAATTCTATTTTGAAATTCTGAAGGCTTTAAAAAAAATATATATTGTAATAATTTAAAAAATATTAAAAATAAAATAAAAAGAATTTTAATCGTTTTTTAACTTGTTTCAAATATACAGGAGATAGATTGGGTTAAAAAAAAACTCCTAAAAACTTCAATACTCAACAGATAATATAATTTTATAACATAAGAGACTTTTCTCAGGGCGGGTTACCTGGCAATCAGAACAGACGACACTTTACTACTAATAAGACTAACTTAATTTCTAGACATTTTACAAACACAATAAATTCTACTTAGAAATTAGACTAACCAATTACACAGCTTCCACTGATCATCGTTGATCTCTTCTTCACGATGATGCTATATCCAAACTCCCAACAATGGCTTTTTTTTTCTTTCCCCTCTCTAGCTGAACGGACGTCATCTCACCCAGCTCGCAAAACCCAGAGTCACTGTTTCCGCTCCTCCATCTTCAACTTTTTACTGCTCGATCCAATAAATAATCGATTGTAGTACAATCGCTCTGCTTTATTTGCGATGTAATTAGTTTATTGATAATTTTCACTTTCCTCCATTTCTTCTTTGAATATTCCTTTTCCTGGATTACTGTATAGTAAGAACCAAAGTTGACAAATTTCAATTCATATTATCAAACAAACAACCCAACGAACACTTCGGAAGGACGCGCACCGCCATCTATCTCGTTTTGAAAGGCGTCTTTATTTTAGATAATGAAAACTGGTTAGCTTGTTTTTTGATTTAAAAGAACAAATAAACAATATACATAAATAAAAACATAATTAAAATAATTTATCTATAAATATCAACTATTTATTAAAAAAGAGGATATTACAATATATTATAAAAGCAAGGAGGTCTTCAAGGAGCAAATCCTGAACATTTATTACATAGATGCAAATATTTATATAATCTTATGTAGTATATTTCATATTCTAGGCTACTGGTTTTTACATTGTCATTGGTCTTTCCATGGAGAACTTGGCATGGCATTAATTTTGAAAGTTGGAAAAGCCAAAGATCATCCACCCAGGCCAGTTGGTTTCCCTAAATGTCGAGACTTTATTACACATTGTTATTAATTATATTGAATGCTAATTTAAATAGTGCAATTTTATAAATAATTATA
>NW_027109684.1:305957-312372 GCF_000696795.3 Halyomorpha halys
AAGAATAATACTTTGTAAAATTTTTAATTTTTAATTTATTGCTTAGAAATTAAGTTTAAAACTGGCTTACCACCTCAAATGATATTTGAAACAAGAAGTTGTTGGTTTTATTGGTAATTTAATGAATAAATTTTTCACTTATATTCGCTTACTTATTTTTTTTTCTTCCTGATTTCTATAATATAATAATATCTAGATGATTTTGGTGATGTTACCAAATTTTTGATTAATTATAAATATTAATAATCTATATAATTTTTTAAATACCGATTTTGTTAGATTATATTAAAACCTCAGGAAGTGAGGGTCCTACATCAGTTTTGAAATATTTAATTAAAACGGGGGGAAGGAGACATAAGATAGTTAAATTGAGCAATATTTAAAAAGCACCTAAAATTGTAAAACAGTGTGAAACCTGTCTCTTCCGGTATCTGTGGTACCCTTACTTATGTTAAGTTCGAAACAGACACTTATAGTGAGTATGTTGTTTGATGTACGACATGTCACAATCTCACAAGAGATCATAACAAAAAGTATTAGAAGGGAATCATTCCTGGAAAACCTGTCCCACTAAAACCTGCAAGTAGCAACGGTCCTATATCACTTTTGAAATATTTGCTTAAAATGGGAAGAGGAGACTTAAGATAGTTAAATCAAGCTATATTTAAAAACTTTGCCTGCCTCGTTATTGCAGCAGTGTTGGATCAAATCTAGCTACGGGATTTGATGGAAAAGCAGTCCCAGGAAAAGAAAACTTGACCCTCCAACATGTTTAAAATAGGTTGGTTACCTGTAGAGGTATAACTCCAAAAGTTAATTGTATAATAGGAAACAAAATAAACAAATTGCTGATTATTAACAGCCCACTACCACTGCTACTCCACCCTCTATGCCAGAAATGGCTGAGCAGAGGGCAAATAAAAAAAACGTTGTTAGGTAACCATCAATCTTAAAAATGCTTTTACTAAAATATTAATTTTATTGAAGTTTGAACTTTGGTACTTTGTTATCATATAAAGTAAGTACAATTCATCGACTGTGACATTTGAAAATTTTGTTTATAAGCACATGCTTACAAACTTGTTCTGAGCAAAATTGAATCACAGATTAAAATAAGACAATCTGTCTTGTCAGGTTAGTGACAATAACTCTTATTTTTATTTTTTATAAGAACAAATAAAAATAAGTGACTGGTTATTTTAAAAAATGTATTTTTTTTTTTAATGATTGGAGAAGTTTGTCGGGGGGGGGGGGGGGGGACAAAAAAAAAAAAAAAAAAAACCATTTTTTTATTTTTTTTTTTTTTTTTTTTTTTTTAAAAAAATTTTTAAAAAATGTATTTTTTTTTTTAATGATTGGAGAAGTTTGTCGGGGGGTGCGGTCAGCAAAGAACAACATAAATAAACAAAACCGTATTTATTTTATGCCGACGTTTCAACCTGAGTTTCAGGTCTTCATCAGGGGTTATGGCGTAGAAGGTAGGCCTGTAACTATGTATTTTTTTTTATTCGTTTACATACGATTTCATATTTATTTTAAACAATTTATAGCTGTTTCTTATTGTAATAAATAACTTATAAGTTATGAAGTGATGTGTTTTTTACTAGCTCTACATTTTTTTTTTTCATATTTGGGTTATACATGAACTTAAATTATTTTAAGCAACATAGAACTCAATTCGCCTAATAATCACGAATTGGCAGAATTTACTATTATTCAAAGAAGTCAATAAGAACAAGGGAAGTTGGGACAGAACAACCTTGATACACTTGTTGGCCTCAGCAGATGCCAGCCATCTGCTCTTATCTTATTGTATTTGTTACCTGTTCCTCTTAAGTTCAAAATGGTACCTCTTTGAATCCATTGTTTGATTCTTTTTTGAAAGGGACCCATATACAGGCAGTTAGAATGACAGTAAAACAAAAAAAGGGACTCTCAGATTGTTAGGTTAAGACATAATTTTCCCCTTATGTCTTAGTAGTCCAAAAGCCTAAGAAGAGAAAAAAGCCAGTTATTTCATTCCAATGTTTGATTACTTCAATGAAAACTATGAACCGTTACTACTCAAAATTGATGAGTGTCTAGTATATTTAGAATAGAAAAAGGTAGTAGTTGCAAACCATTAAAAAACAAAAAAATATTTCTCATTTGGTTCTCTATATCTTTAAAACTACCTATAACACAAAAAACCTAACAGAACATAATTTGAAGAAGAGTAAATTTTCTAAATTATGGACCAAAAAAGAGCTATTTACGTTAATAGTTCCCGAGATATACTTTGGTAAAAAGTAACATTACATAAAAAATGTACTGAAAAATCAGTAACCAGTGAATCTATTGGAGGAGGAGAGACTAAAATTTAGTCACCGCGGTTTCTATTTTAATTCATACTTGGCAAGGGAGAGGAGGTAGGGGAAAAAATGCTTGTTTTGTGAGTCCTGAGAGTAATTTAATGCAATAATTCATCAATATCTAGTCACATGTTGCACTACGGGAACGCCGTAGGTACAGATATTTTCGTTTTGATAACCTTCTAAATGCTCGTTGAACCACTCGACCTTAAAGAAAACCCGTCTCAAATTGACTAAAATGAAAATTTAAGGAGTAAAATTGCAGATTCTTTGTTTTGGTTTTTTTAATTTAAAACCTTTTTTAATAATGCATGCCATGGTTCAACCTACTATTCGTTTATTCATAGTGTTACTAAAAGTAGTAATCAACGAACTGTCTTTATAATCTAGGATTTCTTTTTATATTATAAAGAAACTTTTTTATATAATCCATGACATGGTTCAGCCTACTGTTCATCAATTCACATATTAACTAAAAATAGTTAAAAACTTAATGAAAGCAAACATTTGACTGTAATAAACTAGCAGATAAATAAATTAATCAATTTATACAAGCCAGTATTGCGTACTTGCTTTTTTCGACAGGAGCAAAATATATAGTACAAAAGCCCAAGAGGAGGAAAAAGTTAGTTATTTCACCCCAATTTTAGATTACTTTAATGAAAACTATATATAATTACTAGTCCAAATTGATGAGTCTGCCAAGTTCACCTAGTGGAAATAAAAAATGGCGGCTTTTTCAAAACGTATTTTATATCTTTAAAACTACCAATAACAATAGAAAATCTAAGAGAACATCATTTAAAGTAGAGTAAATTTGCTAAACTGTAAGCCATAATAGAGCAATTTACGTTCAATAGTTCTCGAGATATAGCTTTTTTAAAAAGCAATATTTGATAAAAATGTTGTACAGAACGTACTGAATGATCAGTAGTTGGTGAATTTATTTTGAAAAATCTATATCTCAAAAACCATTTGACGTGCAGACGTCTGTTAGCACTCAAATTAAAGCTAGTTTAATTGGATATAAGTGATATGACGATTATCGTCGTTGTAGAAGTAGTTTTCATGATATTTGCTAAAATAAATTGATTTATAGTTGTTCGGACAAATTTTCATTTTCCAAATTTATATTCATATGCGAATATCATAAATACTACTACCTCTACAAAAATAGGTGACATAAACTACTTTATAGTAAGTTAAATTTCCTTATGTTTGAGTGGTGGCAGATATATGTGCGTCTTTTGGATCTAGAGATATATTTTTTCTAAAATTAAACATTTTATACGAACAACTAGAAATTAACAGTTTGTGAATTTATTATAAAAACTGCTTCTCCTACAAAGATAAACATAATAAACTATCTTATAGTAAATTTGATTAGCTTTAATTTGAGTGCTGACAGACATCTGTATGTCCTATGGTTTCTGAAATAAAGTTTTTCAAAACTCAAACTTATTGTCCGAATAAGTCAATAAATCAATTTATTTTAGGAAATATCATGAAAAATAATATTCCTACGAAGGTAAAGGTCATAAACTACTTTATAGTATGTTAAACTAGCATTAATTTGAGTGCCAATAGACATCTATACGTCGAATAGTTCCTGAGATATAGATTTTAAAAAATTAATTAACTAACTACTAATCTTTCAGTAGATTTTTAAGAAATGTTGCTTTTTAAAAAGCTATATCTCAAGAACTATTGAACGTAAATAGCTTTATTAGGGCTCATATTTCAGAAAATGTATTCTCCTTTAAATAATGTTCTTTTAGATTTTCTAGTGTTGTTGGTAGTTTTTAAGATATGAGCTCCAAATGAAAAATTAATGGTTTTTAAGGTTTTGAAACAGCCGCCATTTTTAATCCCCTACCTATACTTGGCAGACTCATCAGTTTTGACTATTAATTATACATAGTTTCATTAAATTAATCAAAAATTGGAGTGAAATAACTGCCTTTTTTTCTTCCCGGCTCTTGTACTAATAGAAGTACACTTAAAAGAACTGAGACATGGTTTGATGAGTGAAGATGTAGGAGGCTACTAGGCTTCCTTTGTAAAGTGCGCATTATAATTTAGTTCGTAGCCAAACTGTGTGAGCTCAATAAGCTCAGATCTTGAATATCTCCTCTATTTTTCGCAGGCTCTACTTTAGCTGAATGTCGCAATTAGTGCAGTTTCAAAGAAGCTAATCTGTAACACGCTTTCGTCAAATTCACACCCTATTCAATTCACAGCGAATAATATTTTTTAATTCCTTCTATTTCCATATATTGGAAGTCATAAGAGCGAATTAAGTCTTTACTGTACTTATCTTATCTGCCGCTATCTCTACAGGACATTGCTCTCCAAAGTCTTTAAGCGAAAAGAGCTTGTTTGATTGTTGTTCGTTCAAAGCCTAGATTAAAAGGGATCCACCTCTCAATTTATTTACATTGTTAATATTTCCTACCAAATTAGTAACTAATTTATGGATAAAAAAGGTGTGTTTTTTAACCTCTTTATCCATTCGTTTGACAATTGAATTTGTAGAGTTTTTTCAAAATATTTTCTGTTCTTTGCGAAATGATTTTGTTGGATGGATATTTTATTGACTCATTTTCTTTTTTTAGTCAAGATACTAGAGGGTTCGTGAGGATTGGAAGGTTCTCCCATTAAAAAACAAAGTTTATAGAAAAGGAAAGAAACAAAAAACTAATTAATAAGTGAACTAATAAAAATAAAGAGCTAATAAGAGAACCGATCTATATAGTAAACAATAATAGAATAAACGTTAGCGAGAAAATATTTTAATCTTATCTGTAAGCTAAATTCCTGCGACCATTCTGGACCAAGTCAAGTCTAAACAAAAGTGAACTGGCCGTTCTTAGTGTTACTGCAAACCGTAAACTGTTTTGTTGACATTCCTCAAAATATTAAAAATCTGGTGCGGTCCGCGCATCACATAACTTTCACTTACCACTCTACTTACGTCCCTAAAGTTTGCGTAGACTGGTGGACATGTGTTCAAGTTATCAATATTTTTACGATTTTCTAGGAAAAAAAATCCAAGACCAGAGAAGGCTAAATATTTTTTGTGTTCTTCTAAGTAAATAAATCAAATATTTATTTATCGTATAAATTAACAAACAAAAATTCATGTTTCTATAAAAATTCATATTTTAGGATTCTTGGGTGGGAACAACGAATATTTACTTTTTTTCCGGCCAAGAATAGAACAGTTTAACAAAAGACAACGAAATCGTAAACTTTTGTTTTAAGGCAATCCACAGCGATGTTTGCCAAGTTATCTACAGGTGGCCAACTTATTCTAACCATGGTGGGGGGTCAAGTTTTTCATTGTGTGGGACCATAACTTAATGAAAACGTCAACGCCCCAGGCCGGATTCGAACCGGCGCCACCCGCCGAACTTGGAATCCTCACACAAGACTGAAAAGACAGAAAACTGCATGTCGATTCCAACTATTACAGCACTTGATAGACAAACGGTCTCAACTTCCTATTCATTACAAAAGACTGATCTACACAACTATAATAAGGCCTATCTGGAAATACGGAATCGAGCTGTTGGGGGTCCACTAAACCTTCCAAAATCTAAAATTCTCAGTTTATTATAAACATAAGTTTCTAACCTTACTTCCTCATCCATTACTGGCAATCGTCCGAGGCACCTGAAAAGAAGATGGCCTCGAGACCTTCTAATGTAAAAAGGTTATTAGAGTACTTCCATTGGGGAGTTTCTCTGCTGTACACCTGTATCACTCCATTATGAACTTACAGCAAATTGACTAAATATTATTGTGTACAGTTGTAAATCTCAATAAAGATATTAAAAAAAAAAGTTCAATATTCTTGTCTTATTGAAGCAAATATTTTTTTTTTTTTTTTAAATTGATAGATTTATTTATTGATATATATTACAATCTGCCACACAGTTGTGGGCAATAGGTAATAGTGATGAATGATCTCATACATACTAAAATAAAAATAAATAAATAAATAAAAAATAAATAAAAAAAAACTCTCTTAAAATATATACAAGCAAAAGAATAGACAAGAT
>NW_027109684.1:313197-351332 GCF_000696795.3 Halyomorpha halys
TTTGGAGATTGGATGAGGCTGTTACAGGATCGGGATGGGAGAATAGGATAGCTGTATCATCAGCAAATGTCGCCAGGAATGTGTCGAAGCAAATATTAACATTTAGTAATGATTGACGATTTAGGTTACCACATTGCATATTTAATCAATTTTGATGCATATTATAGGCTTTTTACACACTCACTCAGAAGTCTAGTGAATCCTAGGGAAGTGAAAAATTTGTCATCTCAAAAGATCCACTAAGTAAAACAACTGTTTACTATATATCTACTACTACCAATCCAGAAACTAGGATAAATGTTTTTTTATCTTTTGTTAAACGAAATATTTCCTTTTAATTGTTAAGTTAGGTAAGTAATAAATAGCCAAATGTAATTATATAGTCGTCAATTTATAATTACATTTTTCTATTAATTTAAATAAAGTAAGTGTGTTTAACTTCTTTCGTATTATTATTTTGTAAACTCAAAACTTATATGCTCAAATGTTTAAGCCGCTGGGCTTCCATCCATTCCTGTTCAAAGTCAAAATATTTTTAAATTGGTTCGAATTTGGTCATTTATCATTAGATTATTAATTGCTTAGATAGTCTATCAATCTACCCTTATACATGATAAGACAAAACAATAACTTATCGCTGGGTTTTTTTAAATTTTGTTTATGACATATTCCATAGTTTGTAAAGTAACCTGGGATTACTTTGTGTCAGTCTGTAGGATCACCCCAGTAGAGAAAGTAAACCCAATCTACTGTACAATCTATATAATAACTACGTTCCTATATAATAAACAAATTTACGTTCACATAAAACAAATTCAAATATTAGTATTGCAAATTGGCCCAAAATACACACCTTCAAATATAAATTTAAATATTTTTTCTGTATTACATAAATTAAATGCTCGATGAAAATCACAGACTTAAGCATCCAACTACTTAAAAATATCCTCTCTATTGTTATGACAATTTTTTTGTTCAAGCCTTAAATTCGTTACGCGTTTTATACACTTACAATAATGTTAATAATTAATATATTTACTATTTATTAAAATTATTAACTCTAATCTTTTCTATTAAGTCACACGTTTGCCAGTTACCAAAAACCAAATAGCTGTAAACAAAGAAAATAAGTCGGTATCTACGCACTTGTTTTTTGCAGAGAGTTAAATATGGTGAACATTGGAAAAAGCTGTTACCTTCGATTAACACAAATTTTTAATATAAAAAAGGAAGTGAAATGAAAGGAAACGAAAATATCGGCAAAATGTGTGGTAGACAATAAGAACCCATAGAAACAATTCTACATAACTTATAAATTCAACTTGTGTTCTAAAAAGTTTTGTTAATCGGACTAACCTAATATGGAATGTCTCATATTATATATTTCCTCTATGTTAAATAAAAAATAAACACTTGGAGAAGTTTGTCGGGGGGTGTGGTCAGCAAAGAACAACTTAAATAAACAAAACCATATTTATTTATTTTATGCCGACGTTTCGACCTGAGTTTCAGGTCTTCATCAGGGCTAGAGACCTGAAACTCAGGTCGAAACGTCGACATAAAATAAATAAATATGGTTTTGTTTATTTATGTTGTTCTTTGCTGACCGCACCCCCCGAAACTTCTCCAAGCATTAATCTACGGTCAACTATCCACACCTCATTAAAAAATAAACAGCTAGATTGCTTTAAAACAATGTATTTACACACAATTAATGGAATTTTAAAATATACAATTTGAAACTAGAGTTAATTATCGATTCCGAAGGTTGGAGAAATTCTTTAATTCATTGAATCACAGAGAGCTCATGTATTTTTCTATTGTAGTTATATTGGTATTTGTCTGTAAACTTTTTATTTTAACAAAATGTACATGTTTATAAGTATATAACTAAATTAAAAACTCAAGTTTAATTATTAGGAGAACGAAATTAAAAATGCATTTTTAAGCCAAGCATGGTGGCATCCTAAACGGTAAATTCGTACTAGCCCGTATTAAAAACATGAATAGTATGTTTTAAACTATACTCACTCAAAATTAATAAAAAATATAATAATGTTTTTAAAAACATATAGTTAAAAAAAAAAGTTTCTATTATTAACTGACAATCATCAAAATATTGTATTGAAAAAAAAGCCTGTGAGAATGATGTCATAGCATTAAAGTTCCCCACATCATGGGGCTGGAATCCCTTTGTGAACCCTTTCAGGTAGGAATGGCCCAGCACCTGCCCCTTCGACCAAGGGTAGTTCAGTTAGTGTTGGGCGTCCTTTGGGTTCGTTAGTGGATAGATCTCAAATTGAGGTGAGTCTTATTATTTACTATAATTCAGTAATACTTATGTATAATCAACAATTGTTTTATATAATAACATACTGTATAGTATTATTATTTTTAATGTTTGTTGTTTTCGTGACAACACAATCGCGTCTCAATTGAACGCTTTGTTTACAGCTATTTATTTAGCAGAAAAAAGATTACATTAAGTCTGAAATGGATTCAAAAACAAAATGTTATTATTTATAAGGAAATGTCTTGGATAATTTTCGATTATCCTATACTATTGTTGTTATTATGAATTGTGTAATTCCCCGAGTATGGTTGCAGAGTTGCTCGGACTAATACACTACTCCAACTGGACAACTGAAGCCCTCCAACCTTACAATGTGTTTACTCGAATTAGTTATTATTTACATTTTACTACTTTATTTATGGTTTATTTTGGCATATTAATATCGGTAATTACATTTTTAATACTTATTTTTAAAAATCTTATTTATTACTTTTTTCTTAGTTCAACTTAATTATTGTTAAAGAACACGTTTTCTTTTAACAAAACCTTAAAATTTACGTTAAAACAGGTAAAAATGTACCATAAAACTCATGCTTCCATTATTTCTTATGTTATATTCCGAATGGTGAAATGTAAAAAAAAATGTATCAATATAACAATTAATTAATTGGAAGAGATTCAACACAAATTATGCTGGACAAGATTTGATTATAAAATGAAGATAATTTTTTGCAAAAGTCAGTCTTAATAATTTTTTTTTTTATATAATAAAATAAATAATAACTGGCATTTTAAAATTTTATAACGTGATTTTAAAGTAGTAATCAATAGAAATAAAAATAGAAGGAAGTATATAAAAAAGTTCTAATATTTGGAAACATTCAACAATATAGGAAATTTTTAAAGTAATATTTTAATGTTTAAAATTTAAACTTGATTATATTCATTAGAAAAAACAAAGCATTTTATCCATTTTATTAGTGCACTTATTAGTATTTAAAAGCTAAAAATTTTTTTTTAATAAAATCTACCTATGGAGTAGTATGGAATTTGTACCTGCCCAAAACAATTGGATCCTAATTGAGGAATTACATTGTTTTTTATCCTTCGAGGCATTACATTGATGCCAAGGTCTATATTGTCTTTAATTATTAAAATAGATTAATATTATAAAATAAATTAATATTTTCTTGGTATGGATTTCTATGTAAATATTGTTTGTGTTAAGTTTGATCGAGGACAAAGATTTCAGCTATTTTATTTATATTTGAAGATGTAATTGAGACAAGTTGCAGAAAAAGATCTTATTGATACCTAATCTCTCCAAATATAATTTTGTACAGTTGAAAAAGGAAAATATAAATTTCTTTTCGTAGTAAATACTTCAAGGCACTCTTACTACTACAACTGTGTCTTCTGGTAACAGGCACAAGCTTGACAGTATGGTCATATTAAATTAAAATTTTGCTATAATTTAGTTGTTTAAAAATAATTTATAATTAAAATCAAAGAAAAGTGTAGGCATAAGTTTCTAAAATTTATCTATTTAAACTGAAATTTATGCCTAAGTTTCTGTTGGATCTTAAAGCTGTTTCTGTTGAATAAAATTCTTTAAAAAATGATCTTTTAATTTCCCCTTTTACTAAGCATTATTTTTACTATACAATCTTTGCTCTATTGTCAAGTGACTTTAATTTTCAAAATTCAATTTTATATTATTTACAGATGGGGCGGCGCAAAAGTAACAGGAAACCCCCACCTAAAAGGAAAGCAATTGTGCCTTTAGATACACAATTTGATTGCCCTTTCTGTAATCATGAAAAATCTTGTGAAGTTACAATGTAAGTTAATTATTCCTGCTTATTAATGTGATATTTTATTTTTGTAAGCAAGGAAACATAACACCCATGATTTATCATAAATAATATTGTTGATAGATTTTTTTTTTAAACATTGCTACCTCCTCATTACTAATGGCTGTAATGATACTAGTGATTAAATACATCTGAAATGAGAGAGAATATATAATTTATTAAAATTATAAAGAAGAAGAAGGTTGTGGTCAAAAGAGAAACAAAAATAGTTAACAACTATTTATTTACTGACATTTTGCTCCACTTTTTAGAGCTACATTAAATAAAATTTTGCTTTCTTCTAAACTGACAGCTCTTCCAATATGAATCAGAGGGTTGAAAATTTGTATAAATTAATTTAGTGTTAAAGATGTGCCTTCTATGAAAATTAATTTCTTACTCTTGACCCTGCCATTTTGCTATTTTCAATGCAGTATTGTAGCTCTCAAATATTTCTACCATTCAATAATAGATATATAATAATAAGATCATTATCTTATTCAGATAGGTTATATGACAGAAATTATTGTAAAATATGTTTAAAACAAGTTGTGGTGGAGGAGGTTATCTTTACTGTTAACTGTATCTATTTAATTGACACTAGGGTAATTGAAAATGATTACAAGTGATTACCTATTATTAATGTTGTGGCTTATTATGTTCTGCTGATCTCCATAAATCTGAGTAGGTCAGAGCAACGTATTGAAAGGCCTTATCCCTTTAACCCGATGTGTAGCTATGAGCATTTTACTCATTTTGAGAAATATACGACTATATTTTTCTAAAATTTCATCTGTTTTATTTATACTTTTGTCTACCCCCTTTTAACCCTTCCCTTCAATGTTCTTATTGCTGCTTGTTTATGTTACTCCCTCTTTTACCTCCTCTCCTATACTCGATTCAGTTTTGCTCTTAGCCATGCAAGAAGATCTTAGATCTTTTATGAAATCTAAATTATTCAACTCCTATTGAAAGAGCTACAATTTACAATTTCAATTTCAAATTGCATTGAATGTAATCTTTAAGATTTTTTTTTATCATCACATTCAATAATATTAAAAAAATAGTACAAACCGTCTACCACTAAATAAATGCTCATGGGACACCTCTTAGGGGACAAAAAAGTAGGACACTCCTGCCAGGTTAAAAGTATGTTTGAACAATTATTTTATTTTTAATTGAAAAATGATTGTTTTTATAATAAATTCAGTAACAACCTATAAAATTTGGTTAAAATGTGAATATATGTATGTATGTGTGTATGTTAAAAAATATTATAAAATAAATTATTTCCTTTGGCAAATTTTTTATGAATATTATTTTTATTACAGGGATCGGGTGAGGAGTAGTGCTCGTATTGTGTGCAGAATATGCTTAGAAGATTTTCAAACCATAACTAACTTTTTATCTGAACCTATAGATATTTATAATGATTGGATCGATGCATGTGAGAAAGCAAACTGAAATTTTTAAGAAAAGAGTGATGGTTTAATCCTTCTGAAAAATGTAAATAATGGTTGATATTTTAAAATAATTTATTTGTAAATATGTATTAAGTAACAAATATTTTTATGATAATTTAGATTGCCAGATTTTTATAAATAAATTTTATATTTCAACAAATAATATCATTCGAATCTTTTTTATTATCCCGTAATCTGTTTTTCTTCTTTTTTAGTTATTTATCAAATTTACCAACATTTGTTTAGTGTTTCAAAATTTGTAATAAGCTTTAGCAAATAGTGTTTTAAGTAGAGTTTTCTTACCTATAAGATCATCTTTCTTGTAGATATTCTCTAATACTTAGGCGTGTAACTTGCTTAGATATTTAATACTCCAAGATGAGATGCAGTGTGATTGATTGAAATTAGACAGCAAACTCTCTCACACTATTATTTAAGATTTGTAAAAATCTATTCCTTAATTTTTCATTCAATTTGTAATAAGATTTCGTGATATAAATATAAGATGTTATGAAAAGGAAATACAGATTTTTTACTAACTTTTCACATAACATTTTTTATAACTAAAATTAAACATAAAACATAATTAAAATCTAATGAGGCAAAAATAGTTATGATAGATATAAATTTGATTATTACAATTAATTATATACATTTTTTGTGTAGTACACAACAGTTTAATAAATATTATAATTTAAGGATAAAAAGTGTAAGTTAAAGAAAAACTATTGAACATAATGAAATGTACAGGATACATTACAATGGTTGGGAGATAATAAGAATATACATACATTAAAATTATAAATATTTTCACCCATTTGATCATAAAAAATTAATTTTTTCATTCAGCTTCAATCTTTTCAACAACAAGTGACACTTATTTTTTATTTTCATACACAACATTGATTGATTTGGCAGTTTCATGTAGGAAAATCAAAATATAAATTAATAAATAGTACTACTTTCTTGATTGTTATGCCATGAAAAAGGCCAGCTTCAAGGTTGAATAAAGAAACTTGCTTTTGTGCATAGGTTCACATTCATCTCATCCTCAGTCCATGGACAACCATGGTTAACAAAGCCTATTTACAGAAGTCACAACTTGAGTTGTTAGTTGAAAAATGCTTGTATGTCTCTCTTCTTCTCTAATCTGTGTTTGAACTCTGACGGAAGTTGTTCTGTAGAGGCAGAGGTAGGTATAGCCTACCAGCAGTGCAGCCACTAATATATAAAATATCCCTGTCTCATATGTATCTTTTTAAGACTTAAAAATAATCTTTCTTACCTACCTAGTAAGTTGCCTATGAAATGTTTAAAATAGCTTACCCAAAGCTCATTAATTAAAAACTAGTATTTTTATTTACACTAGACAAATAATCAATTCATAATAATCACATATGAAGAATTACGAGGTATAAGGAGAATTATAGAGTAAATTAGCGCTCAAAATTATATTGTATTGTAAACAATATAATATGAAACTGTATATCAAATTACTTTTTTCCTAGAAACATACAGGAACTGCTGATTAACTTCTAGGTTTAGTTATGTACACTCATAAAAACAAAATCACCTGTGAATTTCAAGATTTTTTTTAAATTAATTTTTCGAGTCCAACCCATGTTTTATTTGGTCTATAGTAATATAATTAGATATACAAAAGACATTCAGGATTAGTCACATCATTTATATTCACTATTTGCCAAACTAATAGTTAAATGTTTTTCATGATTATTCCCATTCTACCTTTAGCCTATTTTAACTTTTTGGTCTGCACTAAAAATTATCTCTTTTCCTTAATTATGTTTTTTTGTTTTGAATAATAAAAAGTCGTTTAAAGTAAGAGTATTCTGCAAGAATATTTACTCTTCAAGAAAAAGGAGAATCTTTGTTTAACTAATAATCACCTTAGTTTTCATCACTCTACCATTAGAAAGCCAAAAAAGAGGTATAGAAAATCCTGTAATCATACAAGAATCAAATTTGGCTCTAGAAAACTAGAACTGTCAATGACGACTCCCATTTCATCAGTCTAAGATTGCTAAGATTGGGGTTCTTTAGCAAATCATAGACTCTGTTTTCGGTATTTACAGTAAGAAAAATGTTTTTGCAGGTCTTCTTAAGATGAAGTTTGATTCTTTTATTCTTCTTTTAATATTTGATGAGATTGATATCCCCTAGCCAACCTATTTCTAATGTCAGAAGCTGCTGAATTGAGATTTTTGAGCTCCTGCATTTTAAAAAACCTGTTGTCATAGATATTGGTGTATCATGCATAACCTGAATTTACTCGTCTTGAGTGACTCCCGGTCCTTTGGTGCCTTTTTTGACCCTTGAAATCATACAATAGGGGGCAATTAAAGCAATTATCGATGTAACACTAAGATCTCCTTCTTCCTACTCCCTAATCTCTGTTCTATAATTAATCATATTATAAGCAAAGTAGAGATGTATATATCAATACAAAATTTTAAGATACATATAAAGAGCAAATTAGGTTTATGTGAAAAAGATAAGTACAGAATTCTGTGAGATAAAACACATGAGACTATAAATTGAAATTATTGATATGGTCTTTTAGCAAACATGAATTGTTTTTATCAAATCTTTTATCAAACGCTTAATTGCTAACAATCAAATAAATCCTAATTAGTAAATTAGTTTACTTTCTTAAGATTTATTAAACATTAACTATTATTTTTAAAAAATATTAAAATTCCTCCATGTAGCTGGATATTCAGCTCCATTTGGAAATATTGTCATATTTTGTTTTAAAGAATGACTGGAGTTAACGATTCATTTACTCTGGTCTACTGAGGATGTTGAAGTAATAAAATACAATGGCCATCATTAGAAGATATACCATAAATGAAAGAGTTGAACTGACTGTTGCACCGTTGCATAGTGACTTCGTACAGGTACTACACGCTATTATTTCTCCAGTGCGTGAATTTTCTTCCTCTGTGCAATCATTTTGAGAACATTTTCTGTAAACTATTGGTGTACGACCAGCTGAAATAAAGATATTTAAATTATATAATTATAGTTTTGATGGTAATTTTTATTTTTATAAATAATTATAAGACCTGATAAACTAAGAGACTCAATGGTGATGACTCTAGAAATCTTTGCATACTTACTTCCTTCCACAGAATCCCATCAAAGCCCAAATTCACAAGGCCAGACCTCACACTGTCCTCTCATCTACTTTTGATCTACCCAATAGATGAATAGTTTCAGTGTTAATTACTTTTTTTGTACTTCTTTACTTATCCAAACCAAAAACTTTACACAACCATATCGATCATCATGAAGCTTTTATTTCAATTAAATTCACTGGTTGCAGGCAATGTCTAAATTTTCTCTCTAATTCTCCATTGGGTCAACTATTCTATTCAATGTATGATATGGTATGAAAAAATGACAATGATT
This sequence comes from Halyomorpha halys, assembly GCF_000696795.3. Classification (NCBI taxonomy): domain Eukaryota; kingdom Metazoa; phylum Arthropoda; class Insecta; order Hemiptera; family Pentatomidae; genus Halyomorpha; species Halyomorpha halys. Next base: position 322,239 of record NW_027109684.1, read on the forward strand.
GATAATACCTCCCCTCTTCCCCCCCCAAGTGGAATCGTATCCATCAGATGATGAGGTACTGGATGAAATCATCGCATCCTTAAAGAACAATAAAGTGGCAGGAGGAGATGGTGTGCTTGCCAAGATGTGGAAGTTGATTGGAGATAACTTCAGAAAGGAAATTATGAAGCTAATGATGGATTTCTGGATGGAGGAGAAGATTCCTCAAGAATATAAAACAGCCTTGATACACCTACTACATAAAAAGGGAGATGAAGCTGATGTGAATGGTTACAGGGGAATCTCCCTACTTTCAGTCCCCTACAAGATCTTCTCGAAAGCTTTAAAAAGCAGATTACAATTAGACCCTAAAATTAGGGAATACCAAGGTGGTTTTAGAAAAAAATAGATCATGTCAGGAACAAATTTTGAGCCTTAACTTAAGCTGTTTATCAAACACTACAGGGCTAAAAGTAAAAAGAACCTTTTTATCTCTTTCATTGACTTTGAAAAGGCATATGATTCGGTAGATAGGAAAACCCTACTAGAAGTAGTAAAAGAATACAGGGTTCACCAGAAAATTAATAGGGCTAACGATGAAAGGGACTGAATCTAAAGTTAAATTCCAAGGAAGCATCAGCTAACCATTTCAGATCAGAACGGGACTCAGACAGGGAGAGGGGATGTCTCCAGTACTGTTTAATGTGGTACTTGACAAAATCATGAAGGAGTTAAGGAAAATAAACAATTCAGGTGCAATAAGGTCAAAATTAAATGTCTCGCATACGCGGACAACCTTGCCCTTTTAGCAGAAACAGAAGGAGAGGCGATTGCCCAAATAAACACCCTCTCGGAAATAGTGAGGAAAACAGGCTAACAAATATCTTTTGAGAAGATGGAACTGTCAACCACGGATGCGGGTTTTAAAAAGAAATTGGTTGAAACAGAACAATTAAAGTGACTCAGAGATTTAAGTACCTTGGAGAAATCATATGCAGCAATGGGTCGGAGAGAGATGGGTTTAAGGAAAGGGTTACCAAAATAGAGAAATTAAACTTTGCCACCAGTAATTTTTATAACAAGAAGAACTTATCTTTTAAAGCTAGGATACGACATTACAACACGGTCATCAAGCCAGTGATACTCTGTGGGACGGGTACTTCGTATCTTCCCAGCCTAGAGGGGCTTCTGAAAATAGAAAGAAGAATTCTCTGAAGGATCTATGGACCTAAGAGAACACCTGAAGGATACAGATTGAGGTTGAATCAAGAAATCTATAAGAAAACTAGGTCTGTTGTTAGGGTGTTGAGACTGATGTTAGGGTGGTAAGGCTGAGGTTCTATGGAGACATGATGAGGATGAAACCTGAAAGACTAAACCATAGAATTTTTCAACTAATCCACTGTCAGGAAAAATTCAAGGATATATTAGGCTGACAGACCGGGATTGTTTAGACAGAGATGAGTACAGAAGGACGCTCAGGGGAGTAAAGGTTCTTGTGGGAATGAATCGCTCCAGAAAGGGTCTTGTGTGGTCAGAGGAGAGTAAACATAGACATGCAGAGCTCATGATTCTCATCACATATGAGAGAAGAGGAAGCAGACGAAGAAGTAGCATTAGAGTTATGATATGCGCATGGTCTTCAAGGCCTTTTCCTGGAGAAAAAAAAAAATCTAATGAACTAAGAGGTTCAATGCTAATGACACTAAAAATGTCCGCTTCCTTCCTTCCACTGAATCCCATCAAAACCCAAACTCAGAAGGCCAGACCTCACACTATCCTCCCATCTATTTTCTGGTCTGGTTAATTGGTAAAATAAACATAAATAATTTTACAATAAATATTTGAAATTTATGCTGAAAATTACAACGTAAAAATTTAGTGTTCATCAACTAATTTTCAAGAATTTTAATGGTTATATTAAAAATATTATTTCAAGATAAAAATTGAACTTTTCATATTTCTTTAAACTTAAACTCTTTTTACTCTATTCATAACGTTATAATTATTATTCCATTTTACTCTATTTCCTATAAGTGATTATACATAGTCTATTATCATCAAATATTTAATTTTTTTATTGTTATCGTTCTGAAATTTTCTACCTTTGATATGTCCTATTCATTGTAAGGTTGAGTGTGAACTCAATAATCAATGTGACATTAATAACTTATATTTAAAAGTCATACTACTTCTAACTGTCTTCAAAAAACTAATTTTCTCAGTTTACATTAAACATAAGATAACAGTAGGACAATTTATGAAAGCTTCCTCAAGATTATTTAGAAAACAAATTTTTGATTGACTTTTGAAAATAAATGAACTGGGAGATGAGTATATTATCACTCATCATATATTTCTTTATTTCTTGTTGATGCTAGTAACCATTCTCCATTGCAGATCCTAATATCTGTTCCTCAACAATATTTAAGTCATTTTCTGATGATCTTCCTATTCCTCTGCTCATTGAGTGTGAATATCCTGATAAACTAATCCATATTATTTCCCACTGCCTCATAAGAAGGTGAATCCGTGAGGCGGATTTTCATACTTGGGATTATCAAGCTGCACTAAGTGATCTCTTTGAGCTATTAAACACTATTGAGAGATACCATGTATAAGATGTTGGATCAGAAGATTCTATTTTAATGTTTATTGATCGAAATAATACATTTAAGAATATTAAAACATATGACATATTATCTTAGTAAAATTTAATTGTTTACTAGAAATAGTACAGATTTCAATATACAATATATGTCTGATGATTGTAGTGGTTCACATCTTGGCAGTTAGGTCTCTCTAAGCAGCAGCTAGAGCAGTGTCCAGTAGATAGTAGCAATAATGACATGACACAGACTTGCGAAGAAACTGCCCATTAGTAGCACCCAAATAACGTTTCTACATTTAAAGGTTTGGGGCCATCTTCTTTTTGGACAAAAATGAGAATTGCCAAGAATTGAGGAGGGCACAATATTAAAACCTAAAGTTGGTTCAGATGGGTATGGTCAATTGATCTCTGGATATAATAAGAACCAGAGTTAAAGAAGTTAATTGATGACTACCATAATTAAAAAAATAGTATTGAAACAAAACCAAATTTGTAAAGTTAAAACCTAAAATGGAAGTGAAAATTTTTGATTCTGAGTACATACATTTTTCATTATCTTCATCTTCCCCTAACTTTGACAGTGAGTTAGTAAAAAATGTATCTTGTATCCTATTAACATATACATAAAATAAAATAAAATAAAAAATCTGTACAGCTACAACTCACTGGTGGGTCAGAGAAGCAGTACTTCATAAGGAAGTACTGTTACAAGACCAAAGGTTGAGCAAAGAGGGGGTTTGGTCAAAACCACACTCGACCACCAAATATATCCCTAATTAAGAATACTTACTTTATGAGAATGGATGGCCTCGGGATAGCTCCTGAACCTAAAGGGTTGACTCACTGCTACAGTAACAGGATAAATAATTACCTAGCACAGCTAAATATGAACCTAGGTCTTTGGAGTTAGCAGCACAGCCTTATCATTGAGGCACCTCGCTCTCATTTGCTTTTTATCTATTTTTTTGGTTATGGAATATTTTAGACCCTTTAGTCCATGATTTCAAATTGTATATTTGATTAAAAAATTAGATTGTTATCAGTTCTTTTAAAAAGCTACTGTTAATAAAAATGTGCCCCCGAAATTTCCTTCCAAAAACATAGGGGCGAAAGTATTCCACCGCTCAACAGTTCCTGCTCTAGCGCACTGTACCGAGTATCTGCATCCGTTAAACGCCCGCTACCATACGCCACCGGTCGCTCCCCTCCCTCACCTTCTTGTGACAGTACCACCCACCAATGTGTACTCACTTGCGTCCGTGGTGATGGTGAAAGTCCGGGAATCCCGGTTTCTTCTGTAGTGACTCCATGGGTCTTCTTATATTCTCCACCATATCGGGTGTCACTAGCAAACTGTTTCCCTTTTTCAGTAGGTTTTTGATGGGTACCAAATATTCGGCCATCGCAGGCACGAATCTTCTATAATAGTTTAGGGCGCCCAACAATCTCCTGATTCTCTTAACGTCCGTTGGAATTGCCATTTTCTTGATAGCTGCCACCTTATTCGCATCTGGCCTGACTCCTTGTTCCGATATCGTGTACCCCAAAAAATTGATCCGGCTTTGCCCCAATAATGATTTTTCCGCCGATAGCTTCAACCGAAATTTCCGGAGCTGTTAGAGCACCCTGCGCAAGTGGGACACGTGTTCTTCTTTCGTTTTGCTGAAAACGAGCAGGTCATCAATGGACACCTGGCACATGGACTCGTCGATTCCCCGCAGGAATTCGTCCATCAACCGCTGGAACGTAATAGGGGCATTCTTCAGTCCGAAGGGAATTTTTGTGAATTCATAATGCCCCCTTCGAATGTAAAGGGCCTTGTGCTGATCCTCCAGATGCATTTTAATTTGGTAGTAACCACCTTTCAAATCTAAAGTACTAAAGATCATTGTCCCACCAGTTTTCTTTAATGTTTATACTTTATTGTAAATAGATACTGTTGTTGTATTTTATATTAATTTATTGTATAGTTGAAGTTTACGAGGTTTGTTTGTAAACTGGTGGGGGGGACAGGTACAGCCTTAGTCAGCTGTTACTTCGATGTCAGCTGACTGAGGAGATCAGCTGATCGAATATATAAAGAGGTGTACCGAACCCAATAAAGCTAGTATGTTTCAGCTGTTCAAACGTCTTAGATCGCTCCATTCGAGGTTATTTTTTACTTAAGTGGGCGTCGCCGGGACTATCGCGACATGGTGGCAGGAGAGGACACTATTGCCGTTAACAGTATGGCACGACGGAGGGTATTAAGGACAGGATAGAGAGGGAGAAGCAAAAACGGGCGGCAAGGTAAAACCTCGGTGTCCGCAATTTGATGGGCCAAATTAAAATCGCGACAGTGGTATACCGAAAAGTAGGGACGAACTGTGGAAAAGAGCTGCAGAGATATGAGGGCCCATTCAGGATAATCACAATTAGAGAACATAACGTGGTCACTATTGAGAGTTTAAAGAAACTAAGAAAACGTAGGACGGTCCATTTGGAGCAGTTGAATTTACCTACAGCGGCGAAACCTTTATGACCTGGAATGGCCTCAATCCCCTCCTAACAGGAGAAATTTTTTTCAAAAGAATTTTTTTGAAGAAAATTGTTAGTTGTCTTTTTGAATGTTGTTCAGAGAGTGTTGTTTATTTATTTTTACTTACACTGATGTTTTTTTTTAGTTTTTCTTTTCTTAGGATTAAACGTATATATTCATTACTTTCTTTTGTTGTGTAGCTTTTTCTTTGTATAGATGTATGTAACATTAATAAATAATAAATAATAAGTTTACGAGGATTGTTCGTAAACTGGCGAGGCAGTCTATCCATTTTCTCTTTTTTTAAGTCTTTGTTTGTACCAAACGTTTCACTGCTGCCGAAACCCGGGAACATTACATACCTATATATATATATATATATATATATCATATTTCATATGTTGTAAAAGAAAAGTTCGTTTTCCTATAGTGCGATTTAGTTTCCCTTTATTGTCAAACTTCATTTAAAAGACTGTATTCGCCATTTGTTACGATTCTCTTCCAATTAAAATATAGAAAGAGTCTTAAAGGCCCTGTAGCCAATGTAAGGGTTAATCAATATTATAGATATCATACCTTTCTCAATAATTTTTATGCAGTAAAATTGATTAACAGTGCAATATTTTGCCATAAAATTTGGAAATGTGATTCCCTCTCCACAAACATTACTTTCAAGTGTGCTTTGGCATGTGTAACACTCTTTGGGGCGAGTCAGTCCTGTAAAATGAACATTACATGTATTTATTCAGGTTTATGGTGAAAGGTTTCAAATTTATCCTTATAAATATTTCTAGGAATAAAAAAGTTAGTGAAATTTTAAATTGTAAATGATAAAATGGATGTGCCAATGAAGAATGTTATAGGTAACTTCAGCCTGTATGAACTAAAATTTGAACATCACGTTTTTATGCAGTTCAAAAACACTTTATGGAGATATTTCAAAACCACTAGTACACCGAAATCCAAGATATATATAACAATAATATAAAAAGTGCCTTTATTTTATTTTCATTTTTAATATATTTTCGCCCACGAAATTGAATTTCGTGAACAGAGCCTGAAAAATATAAATGAGCGAATTTCAGAATACCACCGCGATACTATCCCTGTTCTAATACGACTGAAAACTACTTAACAAGGAGAGGTCGTTCCTAAGCGATGTCCGGACAAAAATAAAATGTCCGGAATTTATTCTTCTTTGATTGGAATTTAGTATAGGTTATTGTAGCTGAAAAGGCATAGATTTCACGTTATTGGAAAAAAAAAAAATATTTTCATTACTGTTTAAATCTTAATCAGCACTCCAAAGAAACATAAAGGAGCTAATTTTCAGAACGCCTCCAGTTTCTAGTCCAAGGTTGACTGAACGTTTCTAAACTGTAGATTTTTTACTTCAGCCCCATTTGATATACTATTTTGTTTTTAGTTTAGAAATATTGAAGTAAACTTTAAAGAAATCTAAAACTGAAATTTCAAAGAGCTATAAAAAAACAAAGCAATATGTATCCTGGTTGAGCATTAATGGGGTGTATACAAAAAAAAAAAATGTCCATTTTTTAAACAAATATTTGTATTATTATCTCTTTAGTATAAAGAGTTAATACTCAAAGTATAGTCCATTGTTATCTACCATCGTAAGCCATCTGCTAGCCAATTGCTCGATCCAACAGTGATACCATTCTTTGGAATGGCTGTCAAAGAACTCTTGGACTACAATTTCAACTTCCGCAAAATTATGAAATTTTTCCCTGGAAGGAAATGGGCCATGGATCGAAACAAGTAGTAATCCGATGGTGCGAGGTCCGGACTATATGGCGGAGGAGTTCGAACCAGAAGGGTTTTTCAATAAATTTTCTCAAATTTCTAACCTCTTAGCTGATTGCCGAGGAGTAAGTTCGTAAGGGACCAGTCTACTGCTCTTTTTCACCTTCTCTAAGGAGTTGATGGCGACTAACAGTATCTTTCGACACACCACACTCCCTGGCAAGTTCGCGAGTACTTTTGGACGGATTTGACGCAACAGCTTCCTGCAGAACCTCATCAATATTCATTAATGGTCGCCCGGAGCGCTTCTTCCTTTCCAACGTCGTATCTCCACTGCTAAATTTTTCAAACCTATGCCGCGTGTCAAGGACACATTCCCCTTTATATTTAATGATTTCACGAGTTGTTTCAGCGATTGTGAAATTTTTTTCCAGTATTTTTGACATAAAATTACGATAATTTCGTAGGACACTATCATGTTTCATCTTTGAAACAAATAACTAAACTGAGGCTTTTTTAGAAGAAGTCGAATGGGATTAAACAAGCTTAGAGAAAGATTTAAGGGGATTATTAAGTAGTGATAAGTATTAAATAATAGTATTAAAATATTTAAATATATTAATATTAGGATTAAAATATTTACAGTCCTTGGAAATTTTTAATTTGATAAACCGGTAATTTTTTTATACACCCCATTATGTTCCTACCGTCCATACAAAGAGGTAAGTTGCTTATAGAATTGGTTCTCACCAAAGATTGCTAAAAATTAGCTATAGCTAAAATTGCCATGGATACGACCCTTATTCATGAATGAACCATTGATAAATAAATATCGTATCCATGGTAATTTTAGCTATTAGTTGTAAGAAGTGGAAAAAAAAAAACAATTATCAACTTTTTTTTCTCTAGATGCATAAATAGAGGACTCGACATATATTTTGTAACATGAAACAAATAAATATGTTTAATCAACCAAATTAATTGATTTTGGACTATTTTCTATGAATTGAAAGGAAAATAAAATACATCAACCGCAGAATTCACTAATGAAAGAGCTGACAAAGCAGATTCAAGAAATATCACAAATTATCCATGAAAATACACGTTTCTTGATTTACGAAACTGCTAAAAGATTTACTGAACAGTACCTTCCTGTCTGTGCCTTCAGGAGGTTATAGATGTTTCGCTTCTCTGCGGATAAAATTTAAATGTATTGGCCTATTGGGATATTAATCAACGGGCACATTTTTGTTGATTTTGATAAAGAATTTGTTACAAGAAAGAAGCTCTTACATATACTAATGGTAAATTTATGTATCATATAGCATAATTCAACAATACCTCTCTCACCTTCCTCGACGTCCAAAAAGATTGTGAGCAAAAACAGAAACACAGAAGTAAGGTTCATCAGATGCTTGGGCAGATTGTATTAATTTCAACTTGCTCCGTTTCGTGCAACCTTCTTAACCTTATACTGTGTACTAATTATCGTTACACTTGTTCCTGATCCATCTGGTTGGATGGTAGAACAACACGTAATTTTAGCAGATTCGTCTATTCCTGTCAGACTGATATAAGTAATAGAGGTATAATATTATTTTTTCGTAAACTATTTTATTTTATAGTAATTACCGTTTGTTGCAAATTAGAGAAACCATTCCCATAAAAAGGCAACATGTAATAAAACATCTAAAAAATCTTTATTTTAATTGTGTTAACAATTTGCAAGCATTTTTTTTATTTTATTGATTTTTTATATTTGTATAAAACTTAATTAAATCAATAATAATCAAATGGAAATTAACGTTGCGTGGCAGGTTAATTTTTTTGAAATGTGCTTCATTTAAGTCGGAGTGACTAATGCTAAATATGAACTTACAGGTTAAAAGTTTAGTACAGATGGACTTCCAAAAGTTTCTCCATAATCCATCTGTCTCAACATTATGCTGAATCTACACATTTGCCAATTTTCCGAAAATCCAACTTACAAATGCTCGGTAAGCAAAGCAACAAACGCCTGTATGCACACACTTGTTTTGTACTTTTGAATTTTTTCGGCCATTGCACTGGATTTATTCTATGTTCAAAGGAACAAAATTAAGAAGGCGTAACGAAAGGAAACGTAAATGTCATATAAATGTTGGTTGTTGATGATATTCATATAAATAGTACTACACAACCTTTAAATTCAACCTTCGTTCTATCATTCGTATCAGAAACATTTTAATTTAATTACCTAGACATATAATGTCTTCATAAATTTATATTTGAGCTATGTAAAATCAAAAATATATTGCTAAAGCTAATTATCAAGATCAGGTACGGTGTATTTACAAGGAATCGATAAAATTTTAAACAATACAATCTTTTCAAAAAGAGTTAATTGTTAAAACCAAGGGTTGGGAAAATTCTTTAATTAATTAAAACTAAGAGAACTCAGATATTCATTTTTTGGCTGTCTAAAAAGATTGTGAACAAAGGACCTAAGTACATAAATACGTTTTTAGGAGTTTTTTATATTATTATTTATGCAAAAATCATTTGAGAGTAATTAATTCGGCGCTTTCAAATTTGAAGGTTAGAGGAATCAGGATGAATAAAAATAATCCACTATTATTAACACTTCCAGAGCCTATAAAAATTAATCTTTTTGAGGGAAAAAATCTTTTAACGGACATATAACAGTGTAATTTCATCCGGGTGCGGTCAAGAAAAACTCAAATAGTAGAAATATACTAATTTAATGAGCCAACGTTTCGCCCCACGTTGCAGGGCTTCTTCAGGGCTATTTTGACGGCAGTCAAAATAGCCCTGAAGAAGCCCTGCAACGTGGGGCGAAACGTTGGCTCATTAAATTAGTATATTTCTACTATTTGAGTTTTTCTTGACCGCACCCGGACCATATTCTTTTCATCTTCACACACGGTCAATCAATAATCTTCCTGTAATTTCATCATTTAATCGATAAAGTGTCCCTTATGCTTTTAGTGGATGGAGAGGGAAGACTCTCCTGCACCGAAATACAATTTGATTAAGTTATTCTGAATTGCAAATTATAGGTTTTTTTTTTTTTTTTTGGAAAGAAAGAATATTGAGTCTTAAAGCTGTAGATAGATATGCATGGATTATGAAGAGTAAAGCAGAAAGGGCTTCAAATGTTATCGTGAAGAAAGAATAAAATTGGAGGTTCAGAAGTAATATAATTGGATGTGATGACAAAAAAAAAAAATCTTTAAGATTACTTTCAATGTAATTTGAAATTGAAATTGTAAATTGTAGCTCTTTCAACAGGAGTTGAATAATTCAGATTTCGTAAAAGATCTAAGATCTTCTTGCATGGCTAAGAGAAAAAATGAATCGAGTATAGGAGTGGAGGTAAAAGAGGGAGTAACATAAACAAACAGCAATACCAACATTGAAGGGAAGGGTTAAAAGAGGGTAGACAAAAGTATAAATAAAACAGATGAAATTTTAGTAAAATGTAGATTTTTCTACAGACTAGACATCATCACATCCAATTGTATATAAAATAGTACTAATCGTCTATCATGAGATAAATGCTCCTGGAACATCTCTTAGTGAGTTAAAAGCATGTTTGAAAAATTATTTTATTTATAATTGAACATTGATTGTTTCTATGATTAATTTCGTAACAACCAATAATTTCGTTAAAAAGTTTATCTATATATTAGTTAAGTGGCAGCGAGAAGAGACTTAATAAAAAAAAAAAAGGTAAAAGGTAGCTATAAGAACACTCTTTGAACGACCCAGCTCCCGGTAGTTTTAATTGTTCAATGTGACCGTCCTGCGCTTCCTCGCTTCTAAGCTTTCAATAGTGACAATATTATGTTCTCTAATTACAGTTACCATGAATTGCCCCTCGTAATGCAGAATTTCTTTCCCTCTATTGGAAGCTACTTTACAATAAACTAACATCCTAATATTGATGGTTCCCATCATGTCCCTGTCACTCACATAGTCTTTTCTTTCTGAATCCTCTCTCTCACCTTCACCCATAGTTTCCTCAATGCGACACCATTACTTACGATCTATTTCTCTCCGGTTGTCGCGCCTCTGTAATCCCTCCGCCGTGTGTGTAGCCCAAAAAGTATCTCAAAAGGGATATGGATACACCCTGTGAGTGAATGGATTGAGTAATTATAGGCCGCGAATGCTTCTCCTACTTCTAACCCTTCATCTGCTTGATACATTCTTAAGTGGTCGCTTAGTGTACTATGAAGGCGTTCAATTCTTCCTCGGCTATTAACATGCCAGATCACTTCCTCACCTCTAGCGTTTTCTTTTCCTCCTGGATAGCTGCATTATCAAATTCTCTACCGCTGTCAGATGCGATTTTATCAGACGATCTATCCTGCACAGAGTACGCTATGGCCATCTTACTGAACAGGTCAATCACCGTTATCCATTTATATACTCTCCATCTGGAGGAATCTACTCGGAGATCGTTAACGGGTACTGCCGCATTCGGTTTTTCTTCTTGCCTCGCGCGGGGTGGACATCGATCATACTTTGTACTACGGCAAATTGTACAACTCCCGATGGTCTCTTGGATGGTATTTTTCATTTCCTACCAGAAGTTGTTACGTCGTAGTGCTTGTAGGGTTTCATTAAGTCCTAGATGATTGGTTTTACCTTGGTGGTAAGCGATCGTCACTTCCTTTTGCCGTTCCACGTCTTGTAGGGTCTCCACCATTAGCGTGCATTGGATGAATGACCGGTCTACCCTAATCTGCTCGGTTCTCCATAATTCGCGTATTTTATCCCACATCATAGCGTTACCCCACAAAGAGATAGTGGGTCTTTCCAGGTTTGGACGCGTCCCTCACCATTCTATAAAGTTGCTCCTCCTTGATGACTGTTTTCTGTCTTTTATCATTTATTATTTCCTCCAGCTCCTACATCTCCTGTGATATTCCCTCACTTCCCTCCTCGTCCTCAGATGACTCTTCCCTGATGTCTTGTTCCACTATTTCTTGTTGTTCATCCTCCCCTGCTGTCCACTCACGCAGAAACTGCCTCGCGTTTTCTGAAGGGCCCGCCTGGTGATCCTCTATTGCATTTACCGTTATTGCCATTGAGAGCCACCACATTCTCTTTTCCAGGTTTGTAAGTCATCTTCATATTATACTGGTTAAGCAATTCCTTCCAACGCGTGATCCTAGCGGACTTCTTTAGCTTCCCGACCCATTGTAACGGGCGATGATTCGTATGAACCTGGAACTGCCTCTCACACACGTAGGGTCGGAAGTGATCAACAATCCCCAGAAGTTCCCTCTGGAACCCTCCCCCCCCCTCCAGAGGCGCCTATGAGCGTATGGTACAGAACGTTCACTATCCGTGCCTTCCTGCGACAACACTGGAAATTGTGTGCCCCAAAAAAATTATTTCTTCTTGACCCAGTGAAGATTTTTGCCAGGACAGTTTCAAACCAAACTCTCTTATCCGTTTAAACACGTATTTCAAACGCTGCACATGTTCGGTCTCTATTTTGCTGAAAACAAGTTAGTCGTCTATGTATTTCTTACACACAGACTCGCCTATCCCCCTCAAGAATTTGAATTAGAGTCTTTGAAAGGTGATAGGCGCGTTTTTTAAGCCAAACGGTATCCGTATGAACTCCTAGTGGCCCCTCTCTAAAGTAAACGCGGTCTTGTGCTGGTCTCTTGGGTGCATCCTGATCTGGTGATCCCGCCTTATGTACTAAATATTCTTGCCCCACCCAGCCTATCGAGAATATCTTCGAACCTTGGTATGGAGTATTTTTCATCCACAATATTCTCGTTTACCTTCCTTTAATCTGAGCTGGTCCCACTATCGGAAGTTTCTCTGACCTCGAACGGTTTACTAGGGAAACAGCAGAACTGAGCCACTTCATAAAAGGAAGTGACCGAATAATATGTCGAATTGAAGCGAAGTCTGTCGAAAACCTACTCGATAGTGAAGATGCGGAGGTATTAAAAGCAGCGGTCGTCTGCAAAGTGGAGGGGATCATCCTAAATCAGATTCAGGCGGAAGAAGAGACCCCTAGGAGAGTTATCAAGGAAAGATTAAAGAAGGCGTTCGGAGGAGGACGGTGGGCCCCAGAAGAGGACATATTTATGATGATCAGGGAGACGAAAAAACAAAAACAGTCTATTAGAACGGAGTTCCGGGGCGCATGTCGTCAGATTCAGGCAAAGAATTTGACAATGCCGTGATTCGAAAGGAAATGAAGGACCTCAACCTAATATGGCTACTCAACACACCAGAGTAGAGTAGAGGAGGCATAGAGCGTTGATTGGCCATCTTCGATTATTATCAGGTCCACCAAGGACTAGAACCGGACGTAGCTATGCCTAAGGCGATTGCGGCATATAATCATTCCATACATGCAGTTACGGGGTGTTCGCCATTTGAGGTCCTCTTTGGGCTCCACGAACTCCGCCGGGACTATAAGGACACGAAAAACCAAGAGGGAAGCGCAGGAAAATTTAAAGGTCACAGATAGAATAGGAGCGATCAAAATCGAGACGATCGTATATAGAAAGATGAGTTATAACAGTTCATAAAGGAGATCCAGCGATACGAGGGCCCATTCAGGGTGATAATTATAAGGAAACACAAAGTTGTAAAAATAGAAAGTATCAGAGAACCCAAAAAATAGGAGAACTGTTGATATTGAAAAGTTAAAACGTCTGGTAATGACAATATAGAGACTGGAGTGTTCTCATATCGCCTCCACTTGAAATGTAGTTATTTATTCAATTTTTTTAGTTTGTTTGTGGCTCTTGTAAATTTTTTATTTTATGTTGTTCATTTTATTGCACCAGGAGTCTTTTTCTTTATTTTTAAGTTTAATTTATGTGAATGGCTTTTACTTTTAGTGAGGTTGTGAGTTTTTTTTTTTGTACTGTAGTTTGTATAATTTTTTATTGATATGTTATTATATTGTACTGTGTAAGTTTGCGAGGATTGTAAACTGGTTGGGGGGGAGTTACAGTCAGCTGTTACTTCGATGTCAGCTGACTGATTAGATCAGCTAGTTGAATGTATACAAAGAGATGTACTGAACACAATAAAGCCAGTATTTTACAGCAGTCCAAGCATGTTATATCTGATTCCTTCTTCTCTTTGTTAACATTTTGCTTTCATTGATACTTAAAATATATACTAAAGTATAATATATACTTAAGTATTAAAACACAGATTATTTTCTTTGGCAAATTTTTTTTTTTATACATTATTTTATACTATGATCGGGTGAGGAGTAGTCCTTGAATTGTGTTCACAAAATGCTTAGAAGATTTTCAAACCATGACTAACTTTTTACCCATAAACATTTATAATGATTGGATCGATGCTTGTAAGAAAGCCAACTGAAAATTTTAAGAAAAGAGTGATGTTTTAATCCTTCTGAAAAATGTACATAATGGTTAATATTTTAAAATAATTTATTTGTAAATATGTATTAAGTAACAAATATTTTAACAATAATTAAATTTTGCATTGCCAGATTTTTATAAATATATTTTATATCTTTTGAATCTTTTTTATTATTCCATACTTTTACTTTTTTAGTTATTTATGAAATTTACCAACATTTGTTTAGTTTGTAATAAGCTTTAGCAAATAGTGTTTTAAGTAAAGTTTTCTTACCTTTAATGGTGAATGGTCTCTAATACTTTAGTATGTAACTTAGATATTTAATACTCCAAGATGAGATGCAGTATGGTACGTTGAAATTAGACAGCAAACTCTTCCACACAATTATTTAAAATTTGTAAAAACCTATTCCTTATATATAAATATAAGATGTTATAAAAAGGAAATACAGATTTTTTACTAACTTTTCACATAACATTTTTTATTATGAAAATTAAACATAAAACATAATTAAAATCTAATGAGGCAAAAACAGTTATGATAGATATAAATTTGATTATTACAATTAATTATATACATTTTTTGTGTAGTACATAACAGTGGTAATAAATATTATAACTTTAAGGATAAAAAGTATAAGTTAAAGTATAACTATTGAACATAATAAAATGTACAGAATACAAAACAATGGTTGGAATATAAGAATATACATACATTAAAATTATAAATATTTTCACCCATTTGATCATAATATTTTTCATTTTTTCATTCAGTTTTAATCTTTTCAACACCAAATGACACTTATCTCTACGCTTATTTTGATTTTCATACATAACGTTGATTTATTTGGCAGTTTCACAATATAGGAAGATCAAAACATAAATTAATAAATAGTACTACTTTCTTGATTGTTAAATCATGAAAAAGACCAGCTTCAAGGTTGAATAAAGAAATTTGCTTTTGTGCATAGGTTGTCATTCATCTCGTCCTCAGTCCATAGTTAACAAAGCCGATTTGTGCTTCTTATTATAACTAGGATATAACTTTACAAAACATATTGGCCTAACTAAGTTACATATATGAGGTACAGCTGTCTCAGTGACTGCCAAAATTTACAGAAGTCACAACATGAGGTCACTTGAAAAATGCTTGTATCTCTCTCTTCTCTAATGTGTGTTCAAACTCTGACTGAAGTTGTTCTATAGAGGCAGATGTAGGTATTGCATACCAGCAGCGCAGCCATAAATATATAAAATATCCCTGCCTCATAGGCTCTTGTATCTTTTTAAGATTTAAAAATCATCTTTCTTACTTACCAAGTAAATTGTCAATGAAATGTATTGAAATATCTTATACAAAGCTTATTAATTAAAAACAACTATTTTTATTTACACTAGACAAATAATCAGTTCATAATAATCATACATGAAAAATTAAAATACTATCAAATATAGTGTTCAATAAAATGCTCCCCTATGTTGAAGATAGTATAAAGGAATATCAGTGTAGTTTTACTAAGGTAAGGTCCACAATTGATCAAATATTTACAGTTAGGCAAATGGGTGCCTGTATAGACACCGAAAATAGCTTTTCAAAGGAAATAGAAAAGAGAATAGCAGCATTAAATCGAAGCTATTATGGTCTCATAAAGCACTTTTGATCCAGGCTTATCTCTCGAAATACCAAGACCCTGGCAAGGCCGATAGTAACATATGGGTCAGAATTTTGCACTCTCAATAAAAGAGATGTTGTAACTACATCAGAATTATTTGAGAGAAAAATTCTGAGGCGTATTTACGAGCCAATCTTAAGAAAATGGTGTCTAGAGGAAAAGACGTAATAAAGAGCTATATGAATTATATAATGATGCTCCCATTGGTTGTATCATAAACATAAATAGACTCAGATGGGCAGGACATGTCGTTCGAATGGATGGTCAAAGGATTCCTAAGAGAGTTATGAAGTATGAAATGATAGGCAAAAAAAAAGTTGGGCGAATGATGGCAGGACCAGGTTGTCGGGATGGTGATAGTATCCTATACAATAAATATCAAACTGTATATCAAGTTGCTTTTTTCCTAGAAACAAACAGAAACTGATTAACCTCTAGTGATTAGCCTATAGTCATGGTTTACTTATGTACACTTCTCAAAAAAAAAAATTACAACACCTGTGAATTTTAAGATTTTTTTTTTTAATCTAGTCTAGTCTAACTTATGTTTTATTTGGTCTATAGTAATAGAATTAGATATATGAAAAACATTCGGGTTTAGTCACATAATTTATATACACTATTTGCCAAACTAAATTTTAACTGTTTTTCATGATTGATTACCATTCCACCTTCAGCCTGTTTTAACTTTTTGTTCGGTCTTCATTACAAATTGTCTCTTTCCCCTCAATTCCGCAAATTTGGTTCAAGAAGACCTGAGAAAGCTCCATTATTCTAGGGAACATCTTAAACAAAAATGATCATAACAGTTTGGAAAAAACTAGAACTGTCAATGACAGCTCTCTTGTCATCTGTGACCCCATTCCTCCTCAGTCTAAGGTTGGTGTTCTTTAGCAAATCTTAGACTCTATTTTTGGTATTATATAGTAAGAAAAATATTTGTGCAGGTCTTCTTAAGCTAAAGTTTGATTTTTTCATTCTTCTTTTAATATTTGATTCTGAGATTGGTATCCCCTAGCCAACCTATTTCTAATGTCAGAAGCTGCTGAATTGAGATTCCTGAGCACCTGCATTTTAATAAACCTGTTGTCATAGATATTGGTGTATCATGCATAACCTGAATTTACTTGTCTTGAGTGATTCCCGGTCTTTTTTGCCCTCGAAATCATACATTAGGGCGCAATTAAGGCAATTATCAATGTAACTCTAAGATCTCCTTCTTCGTTAAAAGTAAATGTTCTTATCAAATGAACATGGCTTAAATGACCTATTATCACTCAGGAAAAACACAGAATTAAGAGAAAAGAGAGAATTTTATGTACATAACAAACTAAAAGTAAAAACAGGCTGAAGAGGGAATTTTAATCAATCATGAAAAATATTCTAACCTTAGTTTGTTGACAAGCAGTAAGTAGAAATGATGTGACTAATCCCTAATCTCTGTCATATAATTAATCCTATTATAAGCAAAGTAGAGATGTGTACATCAATAAAAAATTTTAAGATACATATCAAGAGCTAATTAGGTTTGTGTGAATAGAGATGAAGTACAGAATTCTGTGAGATAAAACACAAGAGACCTAGCCTGTTATGGTGAAAAAAGATATTCTTGACCTGTTTTAACCAACAATAACCCAAAACCTAACCATCTCAAACCATAAATTGAAATCATTAATATGCTCTTTTAGCAAACATGAATTGTTTTTATTGATTCTTCTATCAAACACTTAATTACTAACAATCAAATAAATTCTAATTAGTAAATTAGTTTACATTCTTAAGGTTTATTAAACATTAACTATCCCTTTTAAAAAATATTAAAATTCTTCCATGTTGCTGGATGCTGAGCTCCATTTGGTAATATTGTCATATTTTGTTTTCAAGAATGTCTGGAGTTGATGATTCATTAACTCTGGTCAAGGAGACTGAGGATCTTGAGATGATAATATACAATGGCCATCATTAGAAGATATACCGTAAATGAAAGAGTTGAACTGACTGTTGCACTGTTGCATAGTGAGTCCGAACAGATACTGCACGCTATTATTTCTCCAGTGCGTTCATTTTTTTCCTGTGCGCAGTCATAATGAGAACATTTTCTGTAAACTAATGGTGTACGACCAGCTGAAATAAAAACATTTAAATTATGGAAATATAGTTTTGAAGGTAATTTATATTTTTAGCTGGAGCAATACACACTATTTCACATAAAATATTATTGTACAACGATAAATGAAAAAATTAATTCAATAAATAAATAAATTAAAACACTAAAAATTAATAATAATAATTATAAGACCTAATGAACTAAGAGATTAAATGGTGATGACTTCATAAATCTTTGCATACTTACTTCGTTCCACAGAATTCCACCAAAACCCCATCTCACATGGCCAGACCTCACACTGTCCTCTCATCTACTTTTGGTCTACCCCATAGATAAATTGTTTCAGTGCTAATTACTTTTTCTGTGATTCTTCAATTATCCAAACCAACAACTTTACACAAACCTATCCATCATCATGAAGCTTTTACATCAATTAAATTAACTGGTTGCAGGCAATGTCTAAATTTTCTCTCTAATTCTCCATTGGGCCAATTATTCTATTCAATGTATGATATTTTCAAAAACCTCAAGACAATGAACTTTATGGTAATTATATCTTTAATAAATGTAAAAATAATAATGGAAACAAAATACTTGAAAAAAATTATCCATTCATAAATAAATACAAATATTAAAAATTAATAATAATAATAATTATAAAACCTAATGAAATAAGAGATTCAATGCTGATGATACCAGAAATTTCTGCTTCCTTCTTTTCAGAGAATCTCATCAAAACCCAAACTTACAAGTTCAGACCTCTCACTAACCTCCCATTTTCTTTATTGTCCAGTTTATTGGTAAAATAAACAAAAGCAATTTTACAATAAATAATTGAAATTCATGCTGAAAATTACAATTCAGTTTTTATCAAATGATTTTCAAGAATTTTAATGGTTATATTAAAAATATTAATTCAAGGTAAAAATTGAACTTTCCATATTTCTTTAAACTTAAACACTTTTTATCCTATTCATAACTTTACAATTGTTATTCCATTTTACTTTATTTCCTATAAGTTATTATAAATAGCACATTATCATCAAATATTTAGTTTTAAATTGTTATCATTCTAAAATTTTCTATCTTTAATATGTCTTATTCATTTTTTGCTTGTTCGGTCAATAATTAATGTGACATTAAGAACTTATATTCGGCTAAAAGTCATATTTCTTGTGATTGTCTTCAAAAGCTAATTTTATTTGTTAACATTGAATATAAGATAACATCATATTAATTTATGAAAGCTTCCTCAAGATTATTTACAAAACAAATTTTTGATTGACTTATGAAAATAAATGAACCACATTGGGAGATGAGTATATTATCACACATTATATATTTCTTTATTTCTTGTTGATGATGGGAAACATTCTCCATTGCAGATCTGTTCCTCTTTAATATTCAAGTCATTTATTTTCAGATGATCTTCGTTTCTCTCTGTTCATTGAATTCCTGATACACTAATCCGTACTATTTCTCACTGCCCCATAAGAAGGTGAATTCAAGAGGTGGATTTTCATACTTGGGATTATCAAGCTTCGCTAAGTGATCTCTCTGAGCTATTAAAGGCCATTAAAAGATGCTCTGTATAAGGCATTAGCTTTTAGTAATCTTTATTGATTGGAAAAATACATTTAAGAATATGACATGGTTATTATATGGTATTATGTGGCGTGATAACGTGCCTGTCTACAAACCCGAAGGTCACGAGTATGAGCCCCTACTTAATTAAGGGTGCTTACTTTATGAGATTGGATGGACTCTGGACAGCCCCTGAACCTGCAGGGGTTAACACATGGCTACAGTAATATATATAATGTTTTTATATTTGTTAGTTACAATTTTTGTAATGAAGATTTTTATTTACAGTCGTTTTTTAAAAGAACTTATAACAATCCAAGAGTTTTAATCAAATATACAATTGAAAATCATGGGCTACAGTGTCTGAAATATTCCATAACCAAAAAATAGTTGAAAAGCAATTTTTCTTTAAATATTATTACTTAATCTATATTGACTTTTGGTTTAATTTCTACATATATGTATGTACACACAATTTATTTCACAATACACACATACATACAAATATACATACGTACATATATATATATTTTGTATGTTGTGAAATAATAAACGTTTTTTATTCCAAAAGTTTATTTTGCCTATATTGTCAAAAATGTTTAGCCAAAATTACTTAAAAGACTGTATTCCCTAGTTGTTATGTTTCTCTACCTATTTAAAATATAGAGAGTCTTAAAGGCCCTGTAGCCAATGTAAGGATTAATCAATATGCTAAATAACATACCTTTCTCAATAACTTTTATGCAGTAAAATTGATTAACAGTGCAATATTTTGTCATGAAGTTTGGAAATATGTTTCCCTCTCCACAAATATTACTTTCAAGTGTGCTTTGGCATGTGTAGCACTCTTTGGGGCGAATTATTCCTGTAAAATGAATAAATCATAAGTCATAAATAAAAAATTTAACATTTAATTTATTTTGACATTGACCTGTATTACCTTTTCTTTAGTTGAATTTAATGCACAATATGAATAAATTGGAAAATTCAGAGAATGATAATCCACTAAAATGTGTTTTGCTATAACATTAAAACCTCAATACTATTAAAATGTTAATAAAAAGATATTCATTACTATATACATATTACTGCAACTCACCTATACCATACCTACTTCACCTATTTGTTCTTCCTCTTACACCTACCTTTTTACCATATTTATAACTAATTTTATGAATATTCTCCTACAATCTATTTGTCTAGATATATATTTAGAACTTCTATCACACCTGGTTATATTTATTAATAACTTATTTTTAGTAAATCTACATGTATACTTCCTTGTATTGCTGTTATCATTTCTTTTTATATAGTTTATAAACATAAATTTTTTTTGAAATGTTTTTATTTTAATGTTCTGTCAATTCTAAAATGTTTGTATCTAATTCTTTCATCTAGCCCTGACAAAGTGGGGCAAAATGTTGGTTAACAATAAATAGTTTTCTTTTCCTATTTTGATACATTTATTGTCTGTCACCTGGACTATCTTCCTCCAATCTACTTCATATGATAAATTACAATAAGATAAAGATACTCATTAAAAATCTAAATAGATTAATATTTTATTATTAATACATTAAATAGATTTAATGTTATTATTACCCTCCAATCCCACATCACCACTCTTGAAGAATGGTGCCAAAACTGGAGGATTAAAATAAATTCCAATAAATCCCACCAAATCACATTTACCCTTCGACGTAAACCCATGACCTCTTCCCCTACAATATCCTTTAATAATACCCCACTTATTCCTGTCGAACAGATCCGTTACTTAGGACTACATCTTGACAAACGACTGACATGGAATCCTCATACAAGACTAAAAAGACAAGAAACTGCTCGTAGATTCCGACTATTGCAACATTTACTAGACAAACGGTCTAAATTCCCAATCCATTACAAAAGACTGATCTACATGACTATTATAAGGCCTATCTGGACATACGGAGTTGAGCTTTGGGGCTCCACTAAACCATCAAATTCCTCCAGAATCCAATCCTTACAGTCCGAAATCCTTCGTAAAATCCTTAATGCTCCTTACTTTGTCACAAATCAAGTCATCCATCAGGACCTCAATATTCCATATGTTGCCGATTTGGCCAGAACTAGATACCGTTCCTTCCATAATAAACTTCTCAACCACCCAAATCCACTTGTTTCTAACCTGGCTTCTCCTTCATTACCTAATAATCCTCCTAGGCATCTGAAAAGAAGATGGCCTCGAGATCTTCTCCTCTAGAAATGTTATTGGAGTTCTATCAGTGGGTAGATTCTCCACATGTTTTTATCATGTCACTATGTCACCTACAGCAAATTTACTTGTTGTATATATGTATACAGTTGTAAATATCAATAAATAAATTATTAAAAAATGTTATTATTATATGTTTATTTATTTTAATCACTTACATTCACATTTCATGCATATTAACGATCATCTGTTGCAGGTATTCCAAAATGAAAAGTACAAAATATTTTATTTTTATTTTTTCCCTACAATAATCTCCTACTGCAGAGTCATCATACTTGGACTGATGAAAGAACTCCAAATTATTTATTTTGTTAGCAAGTAATTTGAAAATTAAACAAAGTGGACCTAATTTGAAATAATTTAAAACACAAGAAGAAAATACAATGATATTGTTGCTTTTTTCATTATATTGTTTTATCCAAAACTTTATTTATTAAAAGTATTCGCTGACTCAGTTAATTAAGAGTCTACAGTCTCTAAAAAATGTTTTATTTTATAACAGAGGAGTGCCAATAAGGATAAATTGTAGCTACATTGTATTATCCCGCTCTCTCTGACTCCAAGTCCAAATGACTGGACCAAATGTGTCTGCTTGATTATTTTTAATATTTTAGTTGTTTATTACTAAATATTTCTAGGAAAAAAAAATTGGGGAAATTTTAAATTGTAAATGATAAAATGGAGATGCTAATGAATAATGTTCTAGAGAAGTTGAAGGAAAATTTGAACCTTGCTTTTTCATACAATTCAAAAAACACTTTATAGAGAAATTTCAAAATCACTAATACACAGGAATCCAAGAACAGTATAAGAATAAAATAAAAAGTGCCTTTATTTTATAGGTTTTTTGTAATATATTTTTGTCCACAAAATTGAATTTCGTGAATAGAACCTTAAAAAATATAAATAATCGAATTTCAGAATACCACCGAGATACTATCTGTCCTTATGTGTCTGAAAACTACTTAATTAGGAGAGGTTGCTTCTAAACGATATCAGGACAAAAAAAAATGTGGGGGATTTCATTTTGGTTAATTTAGTATAGGTTGATATATCTAAAAATGCATAGGTTTCATGTTAATGGAGAAAAAAAAAATTGTCGATATTTTTATAAAGATTTTTTAATATTTTTGGGAAAACATTGAGTTCATACAGCTTAAATCGTAATCAGCACTCCAAAGGAACATAAAGGAACTAATTTTCAGAACGCCTCCAATTTCTAGTCCCTGGTTCACTAGTCTCATTTGATAAACTATTTTGTTTTTTAATTTAGAAATATGGAAGCAAACTTTAAACAAATTTAAAAACTCAAATTTTAAGGAACCATAAAAAACAAAGGATCAAAAAAAAAGTAGGAGTAGTATTTATCCTGGTTGAGTATCAACTGGGTGTATGAAAAAAAATGACCGTTTTTCAACCAAATATTTGTATTATTATTTCTTTGATACAAAATACAATTAATACTAAAAGTATAGTCCATTGTTATCTACCATCATTAGCCATCTGCTAGCCAATCGATCCCATGCTGTCAAAGATCTTTTTGGACTGCAATTTCAACTTCCCCAAAATATAAAATTTGTTCCTTTAAACAAAGTGGGCCATGGATCGAAAGAAGTAGTAATCCGATGGTGCGAGGTCTGGATTATATGGTGGATAAGGCAGGAGTTGGAAGCAGAAGGGTTTTTCAATCAATTTTCACAAATTTCTAACCCCTTAGCTGATTGCTGAGGAGTTAGTTCGTGAGGGACCAGTCTACTGTCTTTCATCTTCCCCATGGAGTGTAGATGGCGACTAACAGTAGCTTCAAACTATGTCTCTCACCTTCCTTAAGGTCCGTAAATATTGTGAACAAAAACAGAAGTAGAGTCTTTCTGACCATCCGCGAGATGCTTGAGTAGATTGTATCGATTTCAACTTGCTCCGTTTCGTGCGACCTTCTTAACCTTATACTGTGCACTAATAATCGTTACACTTGTTCCTGATCCATCTGGTTGGATGGTAGAACAACACCGTAATTTTAGCAAATTCGTCTATTCCTGTCAGGCTGATATAAGTAGTAGAGGTATACTATTATTTTTTGTAAACTATTTTATTTTATAGTAATTACCGTTTGTTGCAAATTAGAGGAACCATTCCCATAAAAAGGCAACATGTAATAAAACATCTTAAAAACCATTGTTTTAATTATATTAACAATTTGCAACCATTTTTTTTATTTTATTGATTTTTTATAATTGTATAAAACTTAATTAAATCAATAATAATCAAATGGAAATTAACGTTGCGTGACAGGTTAATTTTTTTTTTGAAATGTGCTTCATTTTGGAACTTACAGGTTAAAAGGTTAGTACAGATGGACTTCCAAAAGTTTCACCATAATCCATCTGTCTCAACATTATGCTGAATCTACACATTTGCCAATTTTCCGAAAATCCAACTTACAAATGCTCGGTAAGCAATGGAAGCAACAAACGCCTGTATCCACACACTTGTTTTGTATTTTTGTATATTTTCGACCATTGCACTGGATTTATTCTGTGTTCAAAGGAACAAAATTAAGATAGGCGAAACGAAAAGAAACGTAAATGTCATATAAATGTTGGTTGTTGATGATATTCATATAAATAGTACTACACAACAAATAAATTCAACCTTCGTTCTATCATTTGAATCCGAAACTTTTTAATTTAATCACCTAGACATATTATATAATGTGTTCATACATTTATATTTGAGCTATGTAAAATCAAAAATAAATTGCTAAAGCCAATTATCAAGATCAGGTACAGTGTATTTACAAGGAATCGATAAAATTTTAAACTATACAACCTTTTCAAGAAGAGTTAAATATTGAAATCAAAGATTGGGCAAATTCTTTAATTAATTAAAACGAAGAAAACTCAAATATTCATTTTTTGGCTGTCCAAAAAGATTGTGAACAAAATCAGAATTACACCCGACGGGTCGACCGCAAATTCAGGTCAACTTGTACCTGCGGATAGATCCGTTGACAACTCACACAAACATGTGAATCCATTGGAACCATTCTTTGATTTGTGCCCAAAAACTGACACCCGACGGGTTGAACGCAAATTCAGGCCAACTTGTATCTGCCGATCCAAATAGTCCATACACACACTTACGCATGCACCTTTGTGATTTGAACGTACATATTTGTACTTTTCTTGTCTCTATAACTTTTAATCTTTTTTTTATATTATAAGATGTTAGTTAAATAGGAATAGTTAGAGGCTTTAAGCAGAGGACTTCTTCAAAATTTTAAGGGCCGATTTGTCGCGAAAGTCTAGAAAAAACTACGATTTTCAGATATTGCGAGTACACGCTGATTTGATACATGTATCGGCGGCCAAAATACTCAAAAAAAAAAAAAAATATTAACAATTAAATTGGCCAACAAATTTAGGAGATAGTCGTGTGACTGACGGGCACAGGCCAGGCAAAAATGCATTTTTAGAACTCTGGGGTCTCTATATATCCTTATAGATAGATCCTTTGAAAATTGCAAATAAAACATTTGACCGGATTACAAACCCTCTTTAGCTAGGTGGTAAGAAATATAAAAGTGTATATATGTTTGGGTTTTAGATTTATTAAGATTTGTACAAGTAGTTGGCAATACTCTTGTCGATTACAATAGCCGATCCTTCAGTTTAACGAGTTGTAAAGGGAACAAGAGGGCATAAAAGGTCTCAAATCAGCCTCCATTTGGATACAAAATAGGTTCCAAGGACACTTTAAATTGATATGTGACTTTGTTTACAAATTTAAAAAATAGTGATGAAAAGCCCGCGGACGGCGGACGAAGTACTTTTTTATGAAGCGTCAAAAGAGAGTTTTTTAATGCTATTATATTCGCAAAACTCTAATGTGAATAATTCATTAGGCACTTTCAAATTTTTTAGGTTAGAGGAATAAGGATAAATAAAAATCCTCCACTATTATTAACTCTGACAGAGCCTGTAGAACTAATGGAAAACATCGTAAAAATGAACCAGCCAGCTCCTCTTGGGGTAATATTGTGACCCCCGCCTTCTGCGATATTGTATTTGTTTAATAAATTAAATTAGGAGGTAGGAAAAAAAAGAAGAAAAAATGAAGATGTGGTTTCTTCTGGTATTCATATCCTTATCACGTTGTTAGGTAATTCGACAAGCAAAAATATCTTTTTTTTTCTGTCAGAGGAGGAAGATTTTAAAGTTTTAAGGGGAAAGAAAAAAAATCTTTTGATGGATTCATCCATATATTTGTATCATTTAACCGATATTATGTTCTTTGTCCTTTTAGTTGATGTGGAAGAGGGATTCTTCTGCACCGAAATATGATTTGATAGATTAAAAAAAGTGGATTATCTATAAAATTAATTGAAATAAGTACGTAAAGTTAATGAGCATCAAAGTTTAAGTTGTTAAAACCGTACGACCATTTATGAAGGCCACTAAATAAAAGTTCAAATTATTTATGATAATTCATACTATTTTTATGCTTTATGCTTTCAATTACTAAATATTCACACATTTTGTAAAAAAAAAAAAAAAAAAAAATCAAAATCTCATAAGAGGAGATTATAATACCAAAAATAAAATAAGCAATCCTCAGCCAACACGACCCGCTAAATCCCGAATTGGCAACTATCTTACCAACCTTGCCAGCCCAGGCTCGATTCTTCGCCCAGTGGAGGCGTAGGATCATTCAAGAGTGGTATTTCATTTCAATAAACTGTTCTTGAAGAAATGAAAATAGCGGAGGTTCTTTACCACTTTTGCTCGGACAGTGAGATGATATTGAAATGGGATACTTTCTCCTCGCTTAGCCACACTAGGGTACCCGGCAAGGGGCCCATGCTATCTCCAATGAAAACTCCTCTAACAACTGCTTGTGAAATCCTCCATCTACTTATGCCGCCCTCAATCAACCGTTCTCGGCAGGTGTCGCAGAGAATTCCTTTGTCAGCTCGGGGAGAAAGCTGCCTTGGAAATAATATTAAACTTAATAGAGCATTAAACATGGCACACTGCTTTATTTTTCCTGGAGATTTCTTCGAGCCGGGAATACTATTATGCTATCTTTTAACAAGAAGATATAGGACACGTCATTTTCACACCGACCAAGTGACTCTTCTCCACTTAGTATAAAAAAAAAAATTGTTCATTTACATACAGAACTGCATAATGCAAGTGAATCGTTCACGAACGATTACTCGATTATCTGGCATTTATTGTGAATTGAAGTTTTTGGTTTTTCCGGATTTTCTAGGGTTGATTTCATAGATTTTAGAAAGTTTGTAGTTATTAAAGAATGAATTAAGTTAAGTGACTCCAGGTTTAAAACATTGTAAAAGTTGTCATTTTTTCAGTTACCGTACTTTACGACGGAATGACTCAGTTCATCAGTTTTAAAATGAAACAGAAACAATGGAGAATTTTTTTAGAAGTGTCTCGTTTCCCTCAAAATATGAAAACCACCGAAACTTTAGCGCCGCAACTATTAAGATGCTTATATCAAGTGGTTTCGTTACAGTATGCCATGGTCCACCGCTTCAAGGACTACAGCGGAAAAAAAACTGGAAGTCGTAACACGTCCATCCTTGGTGGTTTGAACTGTCACAACAACCTACTCTTCTTGCGCAACCTTTAAATATGACTAATGGCTCATTTTGTATTTAATGTGGATAGTATCATTCAAAAGTAAAGTATCGAGGTATAGTGATTTTTCAGCGGAAAGGAATTTGTAATTTATAACGCTTAACTCTAAGATACTATTTTATATTTATTACTCATGTACAATTTTTACCTTAAATTATGGCTAATACCAAAAAACCACTTAAAAAACACAAAATACCCACAAAGGTACTGAAAATAATGAAATGACCGACAAAACTGTACCAATTCTGATGATCCCCGTCTATAGAGATATTCTTTGAATAAATGATTATAGGATTATTGCTGGTGAAATAGGTTATGTGGATTGTGTATAGGATAGTGGATAGTGGATTGTAGAGTGAAAGCAAATAAATGTATAATGAGTGAAGTTTATAGAGTGACCTTATATGCGTGTTATTTGTTCCTCATATTACTCTCGTTCTTTTTTTGTATAAACTACACCACCTGGTTTAGATTTTTAGTTGTTATTTTTAACACAAAGAAAAACATCCAACGCTGATCTCAGTTCTTCTGTTATCTCTCTCTGAACTTTGTCCTGGGTTCCTATTAGTTAGCTTATTTGCAATATGCCAGTAACTCATTGCTCTCTTGAATCGTTGTCATGAAATAAATTTTGGAATGAGCGTTCCTCTCAACGACAATGAGGCACTTTTTGATCAACCATTATCTTCGTCTTGCGTTATACACAGTTAGAATAATTTTAATATTGAAAATATCTACCTAGTTATTAAAAATATTTCCTTAAATTGAGTCTAATACTATACAATATCAAATTATGTTTGTTTATAATTATTATAATGCCATTAAAAATTGATTTTTGCTTTTACATATGCAGGGGATCTCATAAGATTTTAGAAATATTTAAGCAGGTGTAATTAGACATTAAAAGCAACAAAATAATTCTACAGACATGGGTTCAAACAACAAATACCTCTTTCTTACACAAATGTGTCCATTAACCTCGACCAGCTCTTAAACCGACACCTCCTTAAACTAGACACATCCTTAATGTGTCAAATGCCTGTCGTGACAGCAAACTGATCCTCAAATATGAAGAAACATTTTTACACAATTTTGTTATTTGTTCGATATACAACTCATCGAAAACTGGGAGGAAATGGCTGGAATATTTAGCGATTTAAGCCTTCAGAACACGTCGAATCTGTGAATGGTGGAAAAATCGCCATCATAAAATCAATTCACTTCCAGAAACCTTTATCCACAACACCTATTTCTAAAGATACTTTCTAAGTTAACTCCGCTGGAGAACTGATGAACGTTAAGACCTAATTACTAACAAAAGAAACTTCATGCACCATAACTAAGATCCACTAAGTTTCATTTTGAAATTCTTAAAACTCTAGGAAATAAATTTTCAGTCGAGTTTTGAAAGCACTGAACCATAATTATTATGCCACTGGAAGTACTAAATGTAATAAACATATCTGAAACCACAACATAATTAAATAACCATCTTAGCCAGCAAAATCAATTATTATAAATAACAAGTCCCTGAGTAAATGATTTGAAAATATAATAAC
>NW_027109684.1:351452-352117 GCF_000696795.3 Halyomorpha halys
TTAATTCGAGCTCTTCTTGCTGTGTAAACTTCTGTAAAATTTCCGGTTTAAACGTACTTGTATAAAAGACATTTTCCTCGGTGGTCTTCTTTGAATGCTGATCTAATTTTTATCGGTTCTGTAGATTTAGGTTTCGCGCCCTATTTACGAAAGTCCTCCATCAGCTTTGGAGGCATGCCATTGTACCGGAACCTATATACAAAATGTTAATTACCAAGGTGATATGGCACCTTGGGCCGTACATAATCCTTAAGTGAGAATATCTTTATAATTTTAACTTAATCTATAGGCACTGACAAGCCCTGTGTTGTAATGAAGGAGTTTCCTGCCATATCTTTTTAACATTATGTAAAGAGCTTTGTCACGTTAAATAGAAAACTGATTTGTTTTACCCCATTTCCATTTTTTTTTTTTTTTTTACTTATAGTTTATTAGTATTTTTAGTTCACTTTTCTTTTGTTTATTTTTCACCTCAACATCTTAGTCAAAAGGATAAACAAATTAAGAAATAAAATCCAGAATAAAAACAAAATATGAATATATTGGGTGACAATCATATGAAAAAGCTAAAAGCAGAATACAAAAGAAAACTACAGGAAATACTAAAACTACAGGAAAACTACAGGCCATTCTGACACCACAAGAAATAAGTCTTCCAATGAAAA
>NW_027109684.1:352607-359887 GCF_000696795.3 Halyomorpha halys
TTTTTTTCTCGAAATTATTTAAAGTGAAATAGAATTATAGAAATAAAATATAAAGCACGAAACATGGGCGTTGATGACCTCAGGGTTTTGCGCCCTTAAGCCCCAGACAACAACAACAACAACTACAGGAAATTACACTCCAATATAATATAGTTAAAATATTAGTACTTGAAGATGGGGTAACTCGAAACGTAAAAATTAATGTACCATAGAATATTGATATTCTAGAGGTCGTTTATTTTTCACCTCAATATCAGACAACTTGTACTAGGAAGTAAAATCCCTAACAAACTTTATTGTGATTGTTTGTTTTTTAGTGGGATTCATTTTTTGTATTATTAAATATTAAGCAAAGGAATAAAGATAAAAAACAATTTAAGCCCATATTTTTCACTATCAAATTATATAATAACAAAATCTTCTAAATTTTTGTAACTTTGGGGCCGTCCACTGGCCGATTTCAAACACCTTTATCTTCACCCCAGTCGCAACAATAAAATATATTTACAAATACTCAACATTCGGAATTATTCCTTCGTTAGTTTTGTTTTATGGCGTAAAAATGCGTTGTTCACTAACTCCATTTTTTTTTATTTGTAAATGCTTACATTTGTTTTATTAATATTATTATTATTTATTCGTTTATTTTTTTAAATCCTATTTTTTGCACCAAAACCAAAGCTTCCACTCGGATTGGTGTGGTATTTGTCCACTGTACCCCGGTTTGATGGGTGTGTATTCATTCTGTGGGAGCCAACGTTTCCATAACATTTGAGTTAAATTTTTAATAAATTGCCATCGGTTTGGCATCTTCAACTTAAAGACTAATGGTAAACCTCTCCTGAACACAAACCTGTCGAAAGCAGCCAAAAGCGTATCTGTTGTAGTATTGACACCACGAGCTCTAATCTATTTTCTCATTGGTGTCGAAGTTCACTGGTATTTCTTTCAAAAATCGAGCAGGCAGTGAGAGATCAACGCAACTGTTTGAGGGTTTGTTTTGTTAGATTTTAATATTTAATAGACATAAATAATATATAAAACATTTTATACACAAAATAAAATCAATCATTTAATAGAAATTGGAAATTTCTTTTGACTTTCTATTAAAAATAATACAACCTAGTCACTCTTAATAATTTCTTGAGAAATAAACGGCCTTGAGTACCAAAGAAGTTTTGCGCTGTTTAATATAAAGAAAAAGAAGGTAATAATATCTATTTTCAAATATATAATATTGATAATTTATATAATTATAAATTTATAGAAACATGTTAAATAGCAATCAAATTAGAATACTCAATATTTTTACTCAATCAAAGTAGAAAGGTGGAACGCATTTGTTTAACCTAACAATGGTCACGGTTGTTCCGAAAATTTCCTAACCTTGGAAAGAATGAATTTATAATCTTATGTTATTGAACTAAGCATTATATAATAAGCTTGGATCAAAGCCCTTTCTTATGGGAATGCACATAATTTTATCGTGTATTTGAGCATGAATATAATTTCATTCAATTTGTGATAATCTGGTACAGAAACTGCTTGGGAAATTAAAAACTGAAATATGGACTTGGTTAGTTTTGGAATCGTACTTATTGAAATAATATTTAAATTAAGGTAATTATTCAACGAATGATCCTTCTGAGTCCTAAACTTAAAATACATACCCCATTACTTTACTGCACTATCTGCAATATAGAATTTCTCATTTTCTATTAGCTGATTCTACAACCAAATATGTTTGACGCGTAAATGATCACTAGGGTATAACTAGGTTATAGTGTTTATTTACTTTTTTTTTTTTAATATTTTCCATACTTTACAGAAATACTACAGAATGCTTTTTTTATTTTTAAAAAGTACGTATTTCGACTATATGACAGATTACCGAATAAAAAAAAAGAATAAGAGTTTATTATTCTTTATTTTAGCTGATCTGCTTTTTTATTTATTTTTTATAGAAATGAATACAGTAATTTGATTGTTTCAGTAATGTTCGAAAGCGTAAAAAAAAACCTAAAAAATAATGTCGAAGAATAATGAGGAAGAAAAAAAATTGAGACTCCCAAAATTTTTATCAATCTTCTAACCCAATCTGGAGATGGAAAGAAACCTTGGGTTTCTTAAAACTAGAAAACTTTTAGGTTTTTCAAATATTAGACACGATTATTTTATAAAATGAAAAATATAAATTTATTATATTGGTAAATTAGTAACTTTTTCCTTGATTTTTTTTTCCCTTTCAAACAAATCGTTCCACCAGAATTCATAATTTATACAAGAGGGATGAAAATGTTTTTAGGTATTTTAAGTAGTAACGAATAGATGAGACTTTGATAAAAAAAATTTGTTAAATTGAGGAACAATGAAAAAGTAGCCAAAATTGGAAATCGGTATTGTAAATCCACCACTACCTCCACCATCATGTATCACAGCCTTGTCTTATCATCACAATCCACTTCTTTTTCTTTGATCTTCCGATTCAAATGACAAAATAAATTCAGCGGTACTCAGGAGATCCTCCAGGTCTCCGTACAGCTTGGTCACCAAGTCAGTAGGTTCAGGCCATCTCTGCTTCCGCTTTTCCTCCATTAGGACACATGTTTGGAGAATGTGTTCGGTTGTCTGTTCTCCCTTTCCACATTCACTCAGAGGGCTAGGACCTATTTTGAATTTTTTATGGAGGTGAGCGTTAAGCCGGTTATGTCCAGTTCTTGAGGGAAATACCAGGACTTGCTCTTTTCTGGAAAGTTGGTAATATGGATCCAGGGGTTCGAAGTTCGGGTGCTCGTCATTCCACCTCTGCTCAACCGACGCGTTGTTTAAATTCCTCCAGTCTCAGTGTGGAGGTTATTTGAGGCAACTTGGAACCTTCTTTCGCTAGCATATCAGCCAGTTCATTTTCCGGTATTCCTCAGTGCCCAGGTATCCACTGCAGGATTACATTATCCTGCATGGTGGTAGTATGCTATAACTCAGTGGAAACCAAAGTCAGCCCCGCTTTTCACTTGGACTTTAGTTTCAAAAGAACTGAGGCTGGGTCGGTCAGAAATATTACTGTGGATGTTTGACTCCTACTGAGATCCAGAAAGATTCTTGTTGCAATGAGCAGTGAGTCTTGCTCGGCGGTCTCTGTAATTAGTGGAATTGAACCCTGTTGGAATCGCTTTCTCCAGTATATGACCGTTTGGAAATTCACTAAATGCAAGTATTGGTAAATATACGAGTTGCCACAATTTCTGGAGGAGTTCATAATACTAAAAATACTAGAAGGGAAACCTTTCCGGGACACCCTGTAAAAGAAAATTTCAAAAAATGAGTTAAATCGAGCAACATTGAAAAAGTGGTTAAAATTAACCTCCTTCTCCTTTGTGGTATCTCTTTGCCTAGAAAACAATTTAAGTTGTTTTAAATACCAAATTATATCCCCGAAACAGTTTTCTAGGGATTATGAAACTCCAATAAAACGCGCCTTTTACATTATCCGATACTCTCTGATACATTCCTGAATCTATTACCTATTTTCAAAGAAAACACAACAAACATTATTGGCCGAACTCTAACACTATTAATGTTTTATAAAAAATTTGACTTATATTATGAATTAATCCATATAAATGGGGTATTGAGCAAAACATATAATAATTCAAATTTAATCATTCTCAGGTTAGAATAATTCTAGAACAAACCTGATCATTAATTTACGTAGTCATTATATTTTAAAGATAAAAAAAAATGATTCGTAACTGAATCACTTTAATGCTATACCTTAGCTCACGACTGTAGAAACAAAGTATTTTAAGTAGTTAAATAATAATATAAGTGTAACTTGCGTTTTTAATATATATTTTTTAACAATCAATATGAAAATTTAATATTTTAAATACTATTTTTTATATCTTTTTATTTATGATTCATTATGTTTTTTTAAAATATCAATAAATTAGTTTTGTTTTTTAATTATAATAATAATTAAAATAATAATAATCTCAAGCAGATGTTCATTAGATTCGCCAACTGGGACAAACATTTTTAAATGTTCTAATAATACCTACGACAGTTATCTCAAAAAATAACAGATGGGTTTTATTGAACATTCTATTCTCAGATAAAAAATTCTTACTCTCTTCAAAACTTATTATGAAGCTAAATAAATTTATGATTCAGTCCAATGACAACAGAAACGAAGCAATGTATTATTGCTTTTGTTTAACGTTCCTGAATTTTCCCACGAATAGCCAATAATTATATTAATTATTTTATATTCCGTATTATGTCCGTCAGCACAAATAAATTTCCATACAAAGTGGTATG
The DNA here is from genome assembly GCF_000696795.3 of Halyomorpha halys. NCBI lineage: Eukaryota > Metazoa > Arthropoda > Insecta > Hemiptera > Pentatomidae > Halyomorpha > Halyomorpha halys. Next base: position 356,925 of record NW_027109684.1, read on the forward strand.
AAAATATAAGTATCAAGAATAAATATCACAATGAACTCCTAATAAATGCAGCAAAGTAGAATAATGTTTATTTAAATGTTATTCTGTATCTTTAGTATAGCAGAACCCACTTTAAATTCTTCTTGATAAACAATCTCAAACATAATATTATTATTATTATAATTATTTCAGAGGGACTTTTTTCAGAAGATTTTAAATACTAAAAGAAATTTTTTTTGTGTGTTATAGTATTAATTATTTGTTGTTATATTTTTTATGATTGAATAGGTATTACTTGCATAAAAAAAATCATATTTGATGATAAATGTTGGGGGAGGGAGTTAAAAAAAGTATTAATTATTAGGTATTAATTGGTTTAAAAAAAAAAACAGGCAAAAAATATCATAGTTGATTATAAATGTTGAGAAGTCAGAAAAATAAAGGTTTTGAATGATAATAATATTAATTTGTTTTCATGATTAAGCAGTTAATATTTAGTTTTAAAAAAATACATAATTAAATAGTTGATATTTATTATATTGTAGGTATATAGCCCGGTTGATGGTCATTAATAGTACAAAATAGTAAAACAAGAAATTCAAATTTATTGGTGACCGACATTTCACCCCACTATTAAGTAGGTCTTTTAATTTTAAAAATAAAATTTATTTTTGTATTTAATGTTGTGTGTTTCACATTAAATCAAAATTTATTAATCGCTGGTTTATTAAGAATATCAATTTGGAAAATCTTATTTCTGAGATCAAGTTCATTCCTATTGGGCTTGTATGTATATATTCACTATTACATGATAATATTACAGATATTATTTATAAACTAATATTTGAGCTTACCTCCTCCTTCAACAGTAAGGCCGAACAGAAGCAGACTGGCAAGCAAATCAATTCTCATGACTCCAGGGTTAGTACTGGTCTAGACCCTAAGTCTGCTGCCGCAGTTTATCTGCTCTTCACAATCTTGCAGTAAAAACATCTGTATGCTGTTCAAATAATATGTGTCTGTGTTTATGTGTGTGCTCAATACATATTTTTATATGGCTGGGCGTATGCAAGTATAATAAAATTCAAAGTATATAAAACCCCAATGTCTATGATATTTTTATTACCTATGTATAGTATAATGGTATTTAAAAACAAAAAAAATAAAGTTCTTATTAAAATCATATGATATTTATCAAATCATATGATCAGAATCATCTGATACTATAGACTTTTTATATATTCAATTAGAACTTGACCATCACCCGGACAATCTTCCTGAAATTTATTTAAAAAATAGTTAAATTCAGGATATTGTTAGCTTTCATCGAACATTATATAATTCTATGGCATCTGATTAATATGATGTAGAAATGGAAGTAAAGCGAGGATACATTTCAAGTCCATTATTATTCATAATATTTATGTTCAGAATAATATGGGAAGGTAAATTAGAATGATTAAATACCTGCGACGAGGCTGGGAGAGAAGCGCTAGGATCCCGGAGTTGAGGGATACCATGCACATTATTTTTTTTTTTTTCGGCCAAGACTCCCATTGAAGTCCTATACTGCCTAACCATGGTTGGGGGTCAAAGCTCTTCATTTTGTGGGACCGCCACTCAATGAAAAAAGTCAACATCCCAGCCCGGATTCGAACCGGCACCGTCAATAGACATCAAATTGGTAAGACTGTGTCTTAACCACTGAACTATGGGCGGCCCACCATCCACATTTGGGTGTCAGAGTAATATGTAAATATTGTATGTAGGTATCTTCTTAAATATAAATAATAATAATTATGAGAGATAGTTGACCATGGATGACGTACGAGGAGAAGATGGTTGGGGGTGCGGTCAAAGAGAAACACAAATAAGTTGGTGTAACCTATTTTATTGTGCCAACGTTTTTGCTAGAGTTTTTAGCCTTCTTCAGGCCTGTTAGCTTGAAAATCAAACGCCTAATCAAGGCTTAATAATACGCGTTTGATTTTCAAGCTAACAGCCCTGAAGAAGGCTAGAAACTCTAGCCGAAACGTTGGCACAATAAAATAAAGTGGTTACACCAACTTATTTGTGTTTCTCTTTGACCGCACCCCACCATCTTGTCATAAATAAAAGTACTAGTGATAAAACTAAACGCTTAGCAAACCGGAAAGTTCGATGCCGATACCTTCAATCGTTCTATGCATATATCTGTCCAGTGAGACCCCTCCAAACTGAAATCTACCAAATTAGACTTAACGCAATCTTCCCATCTACGTTTCGGTCAACCCCTCGGTTCGGAGTTTATAAACTTACCTGAATATTTTACATAATACTTTATTTTCAAAAACCTTAAGTGACAGGTTTTCGCTTAGTGAAATATAAATAATATACCAAATAAAGTAAATAATTTTTGTTTAAACAATTAAATATAAATAAATATTATAGTGAAGTAAATTATAGCAATATCAATCTTTGGCTTGACGCCAAAGCAGGGGTTTGACAAATTATTTACAGCGTTTGGAGAACTTAGGAGAGATTAGATTGAATCCCAATTTTGTATCAAAAAGCAAGAAATACAAATTCTCTTTGAAAACATTCTTTTATTATTCCACAGATCAAGGAAGGATTCGATAATAGCTCATGTAATAAAAAGTTTTTTCTAGGAGGCAGTTACGTTGGGACATTTTAGTTTTTGACCAGGTGACTGCTATTCAATAACGGCCACGTAGCCTCGCACACGTACGCGTCAATCCCAGACTCGCACCAGTACCGTTCTTCTAGGCCCTCTGCCGTTGCCTGAGGACTGTCCGCTTGGTCAGTCTGTGTCTGTTTTATGCTGCGAAGATCTGTAGTGTGATTTATGTAACTAGATACAGACCAAAAAAATGTTTTGTATCACCTACTGGTATCCGCGCTATGGTAGATTGTGCTATGCATACCTGTTGTGAACTGGAATGCCAGGATAATTGCTGAAGGCTATATATATCTAATTGGATATA
>NW_027109684.1:359937-367613 GCF_000696795.3 Halyomorpha halys
TATTTATTAAAATTATTTGAGTCCTGCAAAACTATTATTATTATTGAATTCCTTTCGAAAGGTTTTTGTGTTTACCTGTTTACCAATTATGTATCTTTACATTCATAAAATATTGTCACCATTGAAACATAAGTAATATAATACTATAATATAACTATAAAAACTACATAAACGAACAAAATATTTATTCACATTTGATTGCAATAAAATTATAAAATGAAATTATAACATGATCCAAATAAATAGTTTGCCATAAAATATTGTTACATTATAAATTGTTAGCTAATATATCAAAATAGCTGCTGATTTGGGTGGTGTGTCTTAGCCATAGAGTTCCAAATCTAAAGAGCCCATCTTTCTTTTCTCTCGCACGGTCTACCCTCTTCTAGCTTGGTCTTCTGTGTTCGCTTCCAAGTCCTCTTCCTGAGCAATCCCTCTCTCCCCCAGTTGTTCGTAGGGGCGTCACCTTTTTTGGATGCTATTTCTCATTGGCTGCCATTAGCCCAAAGTGCTACAAGTGTTTGGTATAAACTATAATTGACCTGCCTGCCGACAAATCAACCTATTTTTAATGGATTTTGTATCCATTATACCGCTGTGAAAAGTCTATTTGCGCTGACAGGTGCTGATCCCTTTCAAACTCCTTGTCACAACTGGGGTAATCACCGCAGATGTTGCCAAGTGACTCAAAGACTTTTATAATATAGATAGGGTCATCACAAGATCTTTCTTTGTCGGAAAAGAAATAAAATATATACTTCAATGTTCACTTGTTAAGAGTAATAAATTCACTTTAAAACGATCTTTAGTTAGGACACACGGAAACAACCTATAGATTGAATTACGGAATATTGATTAACGGATTATTTCATTTTAATTGTTTTTTTTATTTATTTATTGATATTTACAACTGTATAAAAAATACAACAAGTAAATTTGATCATAATGACATAATGATATGATACAGGATGTAGAGAAACTACCCAGTAGTAGAACTCTAAAAACAGTTTACAATATAAGGTCACGAGGCCATCTTCTTCTCAGGCGCCTCGGAGAATTACCAGAAATGGAAGAGGGAGCAAGGTTAGAAACTAGTGGGTTTGGGAGTTTATTATGGAAGGAATAATATCGGGTTCGGGCTGGATCGGTTATATAAGGAACATTTAGGTCTTTATGGATGGTTTTATTAGTAACAAAATAAGGAGCATTGAGGATTTTACGAAGGATTTTGGATTGTAAAGATTGGATACGAGAGGAATTCGAAGGTTTAGTGGAGCCCCAAAGCTCAACTCCGTATGTCCAGATGGGCATTATTATTGTCATGTATTTTAATTGTTCATTTGTACTATATTTCAGCTTGATCGGATAGTTACCAGAAGGCAGTAAAACTAAATACAATCATTAAAAAATGTTTTTATTACTTTGAACTAGTGAATATTAAACTTTTTTGATCCAGAAAAACAGACTTTTAAAAGAAAAATCTTACAATTTACCACAATGGGTGTTTAATATTGTTTCACAAGTTTCAATTAACCTTCTTCGTAAAGAATTAAAGTCATTGACAGGATAGAATTTTTGTTAAATGTCACTCCAAAGAAAAAAATCAGTGGTGTCAGATCTAGAGAGCGTGACAGTAACACATTCAACTGCCGTTTGGCCACAGCAGCACTAGAAGACAGATGTCAAGTCTATCCTAACGCTCTTAGTAATCTACTTTAACATCATCTAATATTAATGATAGTGTTTATATTTTATTATTTTTCAGTTGGAAAATATTTTATTTATTTTTATAAGTGTAAACATCTTTACGTGTAACTATCTCGCAAACAAACGTTAATGGCTATACCTTCATAGGGATTTTTTATTCTTGTTTCTTATTCATTTATTCAGAAAAGTACATCTAATATGATCCGAACAGATGAAAACATCTATCGGTAGGTGTCAATTTAAAATTTAAAAAATGATAAAAATAATGAGGTTTGAGTGAGTTATACTTTTGATTATTTGGGCGCTTTGAAGATTACTACGATCTATAATCTAGAACTGTACAATATGAACTAATATCTAACGATGAAACTAATAATTAAATGCTAATTAATAATAAAATACAACAAAGTACAAAATACTTAAAGGAAAATAATGTAAAATAATGAAAAAATAAAATAATTGAAATAACTTATGGACTGAATAATTATGACATCAGTCCTCAATTAATTAACTAATAATAATAAGCTAATGAATTCGTAATAAGTATGGAGTGAACTTGATTAAAAATAAGAATACAATATAAAATATTAAAAAGAATGAAATATATAATATTATATTACAGTCAATAATAAATACAATATGTAACATTATATATAATATTAAGAATACAAAAAGGAAAGGAACATTAAAACTAAAATGCAAGTTTTGAAATCCTTAATTCATATTTTCGGCGAGGGCACTTAACCCTAAATCACCCATTTTATTAGGGGAAGTATTTTGATAAGATTTTTCGATTAAATCGACTGACCGGAAGTGTCACTATATAATTGTTTTTCTAAATTTATTTCTAATTTTCTCGAAAAGGGTTTAATCGATTTTGACAAATATATAAAAGAAAGACGGTTCGGGTGCGATGAAAAGAATTCAAATCGTAATTAAACTATTTATTGTGAGCAAACGTTTCGCACCACTTTGCAGAGCTTCGTCAGTGCTCTCTGAATAAAAGGAAGCTAAAGATTCTTATTCTTTATCTTTACGTAATTCAGAAAGCCCAACTACGAGCAAGTAACCTAACATGACAACAAACAATATAATGACGAGCTCAGCTGGCCTCTTGCGTGACGTCATTCTCCATTTAGCAGTCCAATTAAAAGACTCTCAACCATGTTATATGTTACATGCTTCTAACATAGTAAAAGAAGGAACTTAGCATCACTTTTTCCATTTAACACGCTCTAGCATGTTATCTTTAACAAAAGATCATGAATAACCCTAATTTCTTTCGTTTCGTTCATCAAGATAGGTTCCTCTTTTAAATGAGCTTAGAATTTCATTAAAATGTATTCTTGTTTTGTTAATGTCATATTTAATATTAATTTGTAAATATTTTTTAATAGATGTAGTTTTTTCATTTAGTTAACTTTTTGTTTTATTTTGTATTTTCGTTAGAAGTGTGTTTTAATTTTAAAAGAAGCTGTATTTACTAGCTTGTATTGAAATGTTTATATGCTGGAATAGTGGCCAGTAAGTATTATTTAGTCTAGCAACAATACAACGTTTTTACGGATTAATGTTAGTCGTCCAGTCGTCATTGTGTAGTCGGTCACATATCTTCACCAGTCTCTTTTCTGCGCAAATTGTTCAGAGCCCCGTACACCAACATATGAACAATCGTACTTGAAAATATCTCTGACCCTTCCGAGCGGACAATATTCTCTTCAGAACCCATCTCGTATCTGATCCATCGGAGTTCATCAGGCAGTATTGTATTTTATATTTTTTTAATTTTGTTTATTATTTCATTTCATTTTATTTTATTTCATCTTGAAGGAGAGCTATATTTTAATTTTGTTCTTTATTTTATTTTGATTTTTTTTTTTATGTTTTAAATTGTTATCTCAACAAAATGAATGTTTAAATTCCGAGCCAGCTTGTTTTGTTTTAGTTTTTTTTAAAGCTTTCCATCAGAAAGACATAGTCAATTTGAGGTGGCTTTGTAAAAGCTCTCTTTTACTTTGTTCCTTTATTGCTTTAGAATGTTACAGTAAATACTTTGATAATTAGTCCAAAATTATTGTAGATCTTCAAAACTGACATGATATTAATAGTAACCTCAAACATTTGAATTTTGAAAATTTTTGTTGGAAAGCTTTCAAGATATTTTGAATCTTATTAATCTTATTTTATCTGTTCTTATTAATTTGTTTTTAATAATTAATAAAATCTTATTAATAATAGTTAATAAAATCTTATTAATTTGTTTTTAGATATAGATAGATTAAATTTTTAATTTTTACATCAGTTAGTTATTCGAAAAACCACTTAATTATTATTTTACATACATAAATACATTTGGGATACAATTTTGACCCAAAATTGTCTATCATCTCACATAAAAAAAAGAGGTGTGATCTAGGAGGTTTAATTTCATATCAAATTGGTAAGTGAAAGTTCTCTGTTCCATGCACCAAAATTTTGTTGTTTTTTTTCTTCTCGTTGATGAAATTATTGGATATAAAAAAATTAAATAAATAGTACCTAAATAAAAAAATAAGACGTATAATAACGAATTAAATTAAATTTATGTAATTAGTTAAAATAATTATTTTGACCTATAATAGAATCTAAGTAAATTATGCTATCGAAGAGAAATAATTAGGCCGGGAGACCAGCAGCTGGTGGAAGGTGTCAAGGAAGGGTGACTTGGCCAAGAGCCGTGACCAATCGAAAACCGAGGACCGGCAAAAAACCTCTGAAGAAAGTGAGTCGGCTCTAAGAGCGGGATTCTATTCCATCCCACGGAGCTGCCTGCCTCAATACAGTTTTTATCCCATCAGGAATTATTGAATGTAGCAATATTGATGAAAAACTATCAATTTTTTGTAGCTCGAACAAGGAAGAAGCAAAAAAAAAACTCCAATTCAAGAGGAGAATTTTTATTATTATTATTTTGTTTTTATCATATATTTATATCTTAAGGATAGATTCTTTTGCAGTAGAAAACCGTTAAAAGAGCGGAAAAAAAATTCAAAATGCGTACAAAACACCTCAATCATTCAATCATCAACTTTATTGTTTAATTTATAATATTAACCTAAATTTCTTTAAATTCGCCAAATATTCTCAACATTTAAGCTTCTCTGGTTGGAAACTAAACTTTTTTCAACAATTGAAGAGCTGTGAGGAAACTAATTCTATTAACCTGGGAGAGGGGAGCAGCCGTGAGTGGCTCATATTGGGAAATAAACGTCCATTTTTCCTAGTTTTTCACACAGTTCATCACAGTTTTTTTTATTATTTATACTTTCATCTACCTGCTGTTGACCTTTTAATATTGTTATTGCTGCTTTTTTATGTTACTCCCTCTTTTTCCATAGTCCCATTATGAGAACTATAGTTCGATTTTCCAATTACTTCTAAGCAAAACTTTTTTAATTTCCCCAAAAATTTTGACATAGCTATTCAATTGTATACTTACAAACGAATATCCCATTAACCAAAAAATTAACCAGTAATAAGTCAATGTAGTAAACTTTAAAAAGTTTGATTAAAAACATATAGAAACATAAATTTATAATGATCAAGCCAATTGATTATTTATTTGAAATAATTTACATTGTTAATATAATAGAATGACATGTAAAAAAATAAAATTGTAAGCCACTAGTAAGATGAAAGAATGAAGGGATAGAGATAGGTTGGGAATCCAAGCTAGAAGGAATAACTGAATGTTCTCTAACAAGCTTCTCATAGAGAGACTTTTTCATAGTTACCCGAAACCACTGGTTAATATCTATGGTTCCAAGAACGTTCGTCATGTATGTTAATTTTTTTTAAAGATGAATTCGACTATTCAAATATTTATCAATGCACTATCCCTTCACCTCAAGTTGTCGATATAAAACATGAATTAAACATGGAAAAAAATAATAAAATGAATAAATATTGGTATACATAAGCTCATTTGTATACAATGTGAAAAATGTAGTTCAAAAAGTATACGCAGTAAAAACCAAAATTTAGCCCAAACATATTAAAATGTGCATCGTGCAGAAAAAACTCAAAACGTGCAAATTTTTGAAGAAATTCCAAAACATGCTATATAAAATTAGTGTTATTTGACTATACTTTCCATGATTTGAATATCTGTTGAGGTTTTGCAGAATTCGAGGCTAGAAAAAAAAAGATTTAATTGTAAGAAAATTCGTATCTAGTTTTTCATTAAAAAAAAAAAAATGTAATCTATGAATTAAGTTAAAGCAAGGGCACTGCGGATACCCAACAATCAATGATTCTTTAATGTGTGTCTTTTTGTGAGTGACAGGTTTCGAAATATAATTGAGTATCGGTCAGTATTGAGCAATGGTCCGATGCGTGTGGTCAGAATTACTAGCTTAGAAATAATCCAAGGATTTAAACATACATCATGTGGTTAAGTATGAACAAATACATTTTTATTAATGGCTATGTTTTCACAAATTATCATGAAATAGTGATGAAAATAATTTTAAGTTTGAAATGGGTATAATCTATTCACGTTAGAACTGAATAATGTAACAATGAAAAGAAAATTAAGTAATTTTACACCCAAGTAAAAAATGTTCTGAATATATATATGTATTTTTTAAATAAAAAAATCTGCTTTTATTTATTGATAAATATTAAAATTTGCCACAACCTTGGGCAATTAGTAAGAGTGATAAATGATCACATTTATTCCAAAATTTCAAAAAAACAATAAATGGAAAAAAATACATATAAATAAATAAAATCTCTATGTTTATATAAGCAGAAAGATAGATAAAATGAACCCAATCAAACTATTTACATGAAGCAGTAGTAAATAAAATTAATATAATCAAACTAGGATAAAATCAAATAAGTTCAATTTTGAACTAACATTACGATACAAATAATATAATAAAATAAGCACTGATCACATTTACACTGTTATATACAACATTTACACTCTTGAGCCTACTCTATCTCCCAAACACGAGGGGTAGAGCAGGACTCTACGAGATCCCATCGCAGGCCTCTCACCGTGTCACTGGTAATGAGCCAGTGCAGGCTGAGTAAGTGCGTTAAAGATTACATGAACCTTTTTTAAATAATAATCTTACCAAATCATAGATTAATGTAATCGATCCATTCATACTATAAAATAAAAAAAAGGAGATTAATAAATAATTAATAATCACAAACATTCTGTACTTTTTCAAACTTATGTTCCAACTGCGAAATTCAAAGAGGAATCCGCCCTTCTCCCTTAACCGAATCAGTAGTATCGAAAGTCTTTGGAGGTTGAGTTATAGGATAACTCGCATATATGATTAAGCCTATTAAAAAGCTGTATATAATAAATTAGTCTGGATGTAGGGGGATAAGAATTGCAGTGGATGCTCCTTGATTTGTAAGAAACAGCTAATTGCAGTGAGAATTGCAAATAGAGGCAATAGAGGATTACATTTAAAAAAGGTTCATGAAGTTCTACTCAAGTTACGTACAGTTAAAGGAGCAGTCATCTACAACTTGGGAAACCCAACCACAACTCGAACACAGAAGCCCAGGCTGCTGCAGGATTCACTTTCTTTTTTTTCCAATTAGAAGACAATTATTTATTTTGTTAAATCTATAAATGTCATTGTTGTTTTTTTTTATTAACTTTACTTTTATCTTTTATTAAGAATTATTTTTTTAACCTATTTATTTTATCTTAATTTTTTTATTTATTTCATTGTATATAGTTAGAGGTGTCTTTCGCATGAGACTATACCCCCTCATAATCATTTGTTAAAAAAAAAAAAAAGTACCTCTTATATTAACTATGTGAGGCCCATCAGGCCGATCTGGTATTAAATAAATAAATAAAAAATATATACTTGAAGAAGTTTGTCGGGGGGTGCGGTCAGCAAAGAACAACATAAATAAACAAAACCATATTTATTTATTTTATGCCGACGTTTCGA
>NW_027109684.1:368858-369302 GCF_000696795.3 Halyomorpha halys
CTTATTAAAATAAAAATGGACAATTAGAGTTCTGGCAATGGTCAGATTCTCCACTCAAGTTGAGTGTTTGCGGCTTTAGCGCACTTGCTCAGCCTTCACTGGCTCACTACCAGTGATGCGGCGAGAGGGATGCGCTGAGATCTTTTGAGCTCTGCTATCCTCACACGTGGGGATAGAGTGGGCTCAGGGATCCTCAGGTTGATTGTGTAAATATTGTATATTAGAGTGTAAATGTGACTACAGAATATTTTATTTTTTTTCATACACATGGTTTGTTATGTTCATTTTGTTTATTCTTCTATTTGTACATATTTTAAGAGAGTTTATTTCCATTCCTTTATTTATTTTATTAAGTATGAGATCATTCATCACTATTACCTATAGCCCACAACTGTGTGGCAGATTTTAATATCTATCAATAAATAAAAAGTATTTAAATATATA
>NW_027109684.1:369352-373046 GCF_000696795.3 Halyomorpha halys
ATAGTTCATATCCCGAAATATTATAAGTGGGCATGTTAAAGTTACACAAACGTACACAACAAACAGCTTTATGGAGCAAATAAAGAAGCATTTAGAAAAATATTCTATTTTTTTTTTTAATTGTGGCTTATCAAATTCTAATTCATTAAACATATTACATTATTATTGTAGTAATAACCACCATTAACCAAATGAGGCACCCCAGTCATCAAGATATGGTTCCTTCAGATCAGAGAACTTATTTTCTGAACAACTTTGGGTTATAAACTACTTACTAGTTAAAATCACTACTTCTATAAAGTATGTTCTATACTTCTATAAAGAATGTTTATTCATGTACATTTCTTTCAAATGGTAATCTGTAATAAACGTTTCTTTTCTTTTATCATGGAAACATAATATGAGAGTCATTAAAGCCACAGAAATAAAACGGACGGATTCGAACCGGAGCCGCTATGATCTCGAGGTAGTATAAGTTGACGCTCTAACTCACTCAGCTACAAACGGCACCCACCAATGATAAGTAAGTCTACCTTGAAGCCAGAGTACCTCTTAGTTCATTATTCTTAATTTGTTTTAATATACTGATCACAGGAGTAAAGAAGACGCTATGAACCGCGGGACCCTGGGCCCTAAATGTAAAGATGGTTCTGATTACAGCTTCCTAGGTGATAAGAAAATTATTCTAAATAACTTTAGCGTTTTTAAAACAATATATACACACTTACCTCACAATGAAATGACCTGTGACGAATAAACGACGAACTATGATCCAATAATTCATTCACGACCTGTTCAACCATAACTGAGCCTTCTATTACATCTTCTAATAAGTTGTTGATTGAATGACGAATACTTTCGCTGATGAATCCAGTTTAACTAGCTGATGGAGGCATTCGCAAAAATTTTAAAAGATGGTGAAACTACTCTGTTGGGTGATGTCATTATGCCTAAAACGTTGGGTGTTAATGGATGCTCAATCCATCTCCTACTAACGTATTCGTAATAAATAAACATTAAAAATTCAATTCAGTTGTTTTCCAATGCTCCCATAAATCCATAATATTACGTTTATAGAAGGCTGATATTCATTTAGATTCTCTAAGTCATTACTCTAGGTTACTTCGTCAGATTTTGATCGATGAAATCAAATGATAATATGTCAAAATGAGATATCCAGATTTAAGAAAATTTATACTTGACCAGTGAAGCAAAAATTTGATGGGATACAAATTATATTCGGAATAGTATAATGTATGTATCGAGAATACTGGGTTGACGGAGAATTTAGTTTAATTATATATATCTGAGATATTTTAAAACTGCGTCATTGCCAACTCAAGGTAGGTATAGGGGCTTGAAACTTCCACTCCTTTCATAAGCACAGCAGTATTGGATGTAAGTTCAGGTGCTTGGGAAGTGCGACATCGAAAGAGGCGGAACAAATAACATCTGTAGGGCTCCATTCTGCCTGCATTTCACCTTATCAAACAGTTAACTCTGACCCTTAACGATAAAGAAAAGATTAAAGAATTCTGAGCATTAAAAGATTCTAGTTCCAATTTCCTCATGAGGAGTCTAGTCTCCTTCCCCCAAAATACGATTATTCAATGAAATGGCTGGAAAGAAGTTCAAGAGAAAATTTAGGATGCCCAAGAGGGATGGAAACTGGAGGATAGAGATAGAGAACGAGGACATATGGGTGGTGCTACAGTTGGAGTAGCTGGAGTATACTAAAGGTCCTAGCAATAGACACTTGGTGGCAAGATTAACGTCTTCAGCGGCAATAGTTGACGTTTGCAAAGAGAGTGTTTGAAATGGATTTGCCACAGTCGAAATTATTATCAACATTTTTATTTCTTTAATATATTTCTTTTAAATCTATTTTAAATTATAATTCATTATTTTACATTTGTTTTAGTGGCAAAACCATTTGAAACCTATCGCCATATGATCAATTACAATTAATTAAGAAGAACTTGTGTGTTGTTATCTAAAAAGACTGAACGTTTATGTATATAATAATTGTGATTGTGTCGTTTTAATTTTCAAGTATGAACGTTGTTGTTTACGATAATAAAGACCTAAAGATTCATCTTTATTATTATATAATAGAAACACGCACAAAAGACAGTTGCAGTACCGAGTGTGATAAAAATCAGAGGATCCACAGGATAATAGTAGTATAGAGGAGTACAGGCCGTGGAAGAACACTAGCAGTCGCACAGAGCTACATGTCCTGAAAGAGGAGAAAACAACAGAAACAGTAGACTAGCTGGCCAGCCAATGAAAAGGAACTGGATGCGGAAACACATCCACCTGTCATAACGATAATACCATCCTGTAATTTCAAGTGGCAAACAAATATGAAAAGTAGACAATAAAATAATGGTAGCCCCAGCACTCTTAGTTCAATTTCATACCATTATTATTATTAAACATTTGGGATTATGTCAGATAAATATATATAAATAAATATTATGTCAGATAAATACATTGCATCTGTAAAATACTCTAAATAAACCTAATTATTCAATGTCCTAAAACATGATTTAATAAATATAACATCATGCATCGCTATGTACTGTCTCTCAAGATTTTGTCAGGATGTCAGGATAATCAATGAAGGCAATTAATCTAAAACAAGTTAATTAATTAATTTATATTGAGTCCTGCAAAACTCTTATTATAATTGGATTCTTTTCCAAAGGCTTGGTGTGTGTTTACCAGTTACCAATTAAAAAATTTTATTTTTATAAAATATCGTTACCATTAATTATATAACATAATAAGAGGTGATATTGTGTAATATGATAGTAAATAAACTACATAAAGGAATTAAGTATTTATTTACAACTTATTGGTAAATGATGTTATCAAAATAATTGAAATGATTCAGATAAATGGTGGCCATAAAGTATGATTATTACATTATTACTTATTGCTTAACATACGTATTGCATAATACTTATAGCTGCTGATTTGAATGATTCATGCAGTGGGATATAGTAGCGTAGGTGTCATCTTGTTCATAAGGGATGGCGCCCAGGTCTCATAGCCCTTCTTACGACTGATCAAAATGCACCTTGCCCTTTCTTCGGTTTTCTTCTGCTGCCTGTCCTGCTTCTGTCTTCAATGCCCTTTTTTCTGGTCAGATCCTCAGTAGAATGGTTCCTATTACTGACAGAATGGATAGAAATATATAGTCTAATACAAAAGAAAAATACAAAAATATATAATAAATGAAGTTTTTAACTCTGACACGCCTTAAGAAAGCGGATAGTCAGAAACATAGCAATTAGTAGTAGCTTGTATAAAAGAGGTTTATTGACACAATTAGTAATAAATCTTCAGGGATATTTCTTTAGTTTAAATTTTTTAGGAATGTATTCTGTATTACTTGTTTAATGAGAAAAGTGGTATATGAAATATCCATTCCCTTGAAAATGAATAAAAATTTAAATGAAAAAATAAAATAAATTTTCATGTGGGCTTTCAAAACTTTAACATTTTGAACTATGTATTGCTAACATTGAACATAGTATTGCTATATAGATATAAAATATTAATGTTAAAAAAAATGTTTTATAGGCTTGAAATTGTCAAAACGGGTTCGAAACGTTGTCAGGTGAAGTGCCAAATGGATGTAATTTTATCTGGAATTCATTATATCAGCAGTACATTTATTATATAT
>NW_027109684.1:373096-400297 GCF_000696795.3 Halyomorpha halys
AACTTGTATTTTTATATATTCTTTTCATTGGTAATAGTCTCGTTTTTTATTTATTTATTGAAATCTGGTCCCTTGATTAAATGTTTGATGTAATCTATCGAATTTTGAAACTAAGGCCTAATCTGAAAAAGACTTTTAACAGTCACTGTAGTGGAGAATTTCATTTCATTATTAGCAATAGGTATTAATAACTTCAATAGCAGTTAAACCATCCGAAGAAATTTAAGGGATAGCTTTAGGAACAGTGCTAAAGTTTAAACTCACGTAGGGAGCGAAGTTATCATTGAAGACAGAAATAACCAACCTCTAAGAATTAGTGGACGTCTACCGTGAGGGTTTATTAATGAGTCTAATTGCCTCACTTATGTTTGAGGCCAGTCACCCACATAGTCCTCCACTACCACACGACACAGGTCTTTATGGTTCACTGCCGTCTGTGGTGTACCTTATTCCATACCTTACCAAAAGTAAAAGTTACTATGATTTAGTAGTGTATCTCTGCTGAGATCTAATTATTAAATGATTTCAAGTTTAGTTAAATATAAAAACAAATTAATTAGGTGCAATTAGAACTTGATCAATCAAGTAGTCCATGCATTTATTCCTATACGGCTATAGTAATAATACAATACACATTGACGACAATTTGTGGCAGGTATATTCTTTTTGGTTTATTATTTTAATTAATCAAATTTTGTAATCGAACAAGAAAAAATAAAAAAATCTCTTCCTCAAAATTAGGGATTTAACGTTCCAGGAAACGTTTTTTTTTTTTTTTTCCAAAAATGGAATAAAAAATCTTTATACTGCACTTTGAGAAAAATCATCAATCTAAGTGGTCAAAACTTTAACCATTTTCCCTTTCAGGATAAAAGAGGAAACTAATACCACTTAAATCGAAGCTAAGTAAACATACTTTACAGTTTGTTTGTTGCAGTTTCCATTATAGCAAAAATAAATTCATTGATTCCTCGTAATTTGGAAAAAAATATATATATGAGAACAGTATCTCGGAAAAATTTAACCTCAAATAGCTCAATGATGTTTAAATTTGAACAAATTTAAAATAGACCATTAATTTTTATCTTGTGGTAGAAAATTTAAGTGATATTGATTATTGATTAAAAAATACACTCTTTCTAATTTCTCGGGCACCATTTTGTTTATTATTATTATTATTATTATTTTTAACCAATTGCATAACCGTTTATAGTATGATTTCTTTTCTGAATTAATACCAAACAACAATTTTTTTTATGTCTTTCTAATAACCAATTTAAAATGCCGGACAAAAAAATCATTTTGTTCACTAAGAATTTTCTATTCTTTTAGTATGTCAAAAAGATAACTGTAATGAACGGAAAAATCAAACCTTCTCTTTTTGGGAATTAGTTAAAATTGGGAATTATTTAAAAAAAATTATTTTCTAGGGTATTTTGCATAAATCACCTTCATACTTTATAGACCTAAGTAATTGTTCTGTTCATAATACTGTTTTAATTTTAATATTTTAAATCATGAATTTAAAATTTTTAAAATCATTAATTTTTATTTTAAATAATCATCAGGCAAACATTAGACTTTTTTTGGCAAAACAACTGAAATTCTCAGGATTGTCTGAGGTGAAATATAAAAATACATTTTAAATCAACCAATAGAGATTTTTCGTTTTAGGATAATGCAGTTTGTTTACATGAAAATCAGGCCAAGATCACTCAATCTTGAGGTTTTTACCATAGCTATTCTAGAATATTAATAGAAGCTGGATGCAACAAATTTTTTACTGAATTTTTATTTATCTTTAAAAAAGAATAGAGAGCAATTACTTTACTTAAGGCTAAGTTGCTATAATACACAGAAATTTATTGGTATTAATCCATGATCAGACATAAATACAATACATATATTTACACACTAAATACAAATTTTTTAATTTTTTATTTTCTATTTAACAATTTCATTCCATTTCACAATTTTGTTCTCCCTATTGCTCTCTCTCAGACCTCCCTCTCTAATGATCTGCTACCCACGTTCGATCCGTTAAACAAACTAAACGAATTTATAATTAGATAGCTATGTAAAATCAAATCAAAGACATAATAGTCACAGCAATAGATCAGTTTACAAAAAACAAATAAATACATAAAAAAAAACTAATATATAGATTTATAAAAAAAAAAGTTAGTTAAAAGAAATATTTAAATGAATAAATATTTTTAGGGAAAAGATAAGTTAAAAAACAAATCGATAGGTCCAAAAGAAAAAACATAACAGAATTTATATTTTTATACTTTTTTTTTTTTTATGATGTATCTAATTTTCCTTTTAAAACATTTAAATAAGTATAAAACATCAATTGCTTTCCTTGTTAATTACTTTTTGTTAGTTTTGGATTTTTTCTTTTTCATTTTATATTTTATATATTATATATCATATTTTTTTTTTTTTATTGTATATAGAAGTTAGTTATCTAATTCTTTATGGCTTGATGGGTAGTCTTATATCATGTGTTTTATCTATTAATTTTGTTGTAGCATTTAATACAGCCTCATTCTTTTTTAAAATTTTTGTTATTAATACTTTTTTATGATGGTTTATTATTTAAATATTTTTTTTTTGTTTTAGCCTATTAACGGCAGTAATATTATTCAACAGGGACTTGCCCCAAAATAAATAAAGAACATTATTACCATTATTTATTTAGATAATTTTACTTTTTTATTCAAACCTATTATTTATTTCCTGGTTCGGCATTCGAAAAAACCAATCAACGAAATTCTTAAATGGATTGGAACATGATCGCTGTTGAGTCAGTGGTCAGGTTTCGGAGGAAGTATTAACCTCAAGTTCTAAGGCTTCACCTCATTCACAACTGCTTTTGGATTGAAAAAAGAATTTATAGAAATACAAATACTCAACGTGTTAAAATAGGTTTTAGAGGGACTATTTTAAAACAAAGATACAGCAATTAATTTTTAAAATAAAATATCTAATACTATAATACAAATAATATACTAAAAGCATGATAATACTGTATGTCATTAATTAATTACTAACTGTACCCAACATTATATTTTGATTATACATGCCTTACTCATAAACATGATGAAGAGATGACCAAATTCACATGATAGTGAATAATCTCAGACATTTGAGTAGAAAAAAAAAGAGCCAACCATAAAAAAAATAAAATAAAATAATTGAGTTGAGAGAAAGTGAATTAATTAACATCGTAGTTTCAACCAAGAAAAATACAAAACTTAATATTTATTATAAGAAATTGGAACAAACAATGGTTGCACAAAATAATTAAACAAGATAATTACAATAAAGAGAGTAATAACATTTTATTAATGATTATTAATTCGCTAATGTACAAAATAACAAAATAGATTTAATTGTAACTTGTTGTTCCATAGTTATCTCCTTTAATAAACATTTTCTAAGCATGATCAAATAAAGTTAATGTAGTGAAACTTCTTCTGTGTGTATGACGTGTTTATTACCCGGAATATAAAAATGCACCAAGTTAACTGCTTTTAACCATATTTATTTATTACAGCTTCTTCCATATGCAGAGAGCTGAGACTAGTTAGAACTAAAGGAGAAGATAGTCAATAGAGGTGGTGTCCATAGAGGGGAGTGCCAATGAAGGAAGAATTAAAGGAATTGGGAATAGATAGAGCCAAAACAGTGGCAGTTTCCTATGTATTCCTATATTCGACATTGTACTGTTGTAATTAGATAGATAAGCTAGTGCCACCCTATACAGGGTTGTTATTAAAAAGAGAAATGGTGAGAACTTGAGTCATATCCCCGAGGGTCTGAGTCATACATTTCCTTAACAGAGTTACCTTTTTATTGCTGTTCGTGTGTGAGGTCGGCAGATAAACTATTTATTAAAGCATGCATATTATGGATCTAAGGTGCATCTCTGTGTGCACTAATAATACCCAGGACTCGGGTTCAAATCCAGCTGAGGCAGATAGTAATTTGTTATATCATTTCGTCAAGTTTGGATGCCCACTCAACCTCTATAAAGTGGGCACCTTAAATTAGGGAAATATCTGACGGTTGAGCGTGATCTTGAACAAATCAACTCCTTGAATAACCATTATTATAAAAACAGTACTCCCTTACAAAGTACTGAACCCATGAACCTTCACGGATTGCAATGGTTCACATTATTAATATTATTTATAAAACTACAAGTACTATATCTATACTATAGCTCTTGGTAATATTTATTCGATTGCCATGGGTTACAAAATACTTTCAATGAAAGTCAACTCAGTTAAAATACAATACTACCATAAAGTTCATAAGTAAAGTATTTATGTATATCAGGTTTCCAAATTATGGATTCATGGAAGGCCTAGTGTTTTTTGTGTTTGGCAGTAATAAACTTCTCAGGTTTTGCGATATAGAATATTCGTAGCAAGGTGTGAAATCTTTCTCGGATTTGAATGAGTTAGGAGCGGATCTGGTCAATGGCGACAGAAAATCTCCTTTTTAAGAAGTGAGGAAGTTTCTAATAACCTGTGCAGTTAGGGCCGTACGTGCGTGCAAACACTAATCAATCCCAGCGCCACTTTGCTCTTCGTAGCGCTGCCTCCGCTTTCTTGTCTCTTAACCAATGAGTGATTTCTTCAATGTATAACCATCCGTTAACATAATAATATCTTTCCTGTATTATAAAATTATAAGGTGTTAATTTTTATTTTTCTCTGGAGAAGTTTAAGAATTTTTAAATTTAACTGCTTGGTATCAATTATGGTAAATGAAGTTGAAATTTAACTTCCTAATACATTAATATAAATACCACCTATCTATTGCATTTATATTTTTAACATATAATGAGTTAAACGAGTTTTTAAAATGAGTTAAATTAATATAGAAGTTTTATCATTTATAGGCTTCTGGATTTTCCTACGCAACCGGTGATATCTCGGTCCCGACTAGGATGAACTGATGTAATAATAAAGATATTACTTAAATAATATCTAAAATTAATTAAATAAACAATTTAACAACAGGATCATTTTATTTAAATATAAAAATATCTATTAGGCACATGGGCCGATATCCATTATATTTGAAAATGCTCTAGCACCTAAACCTTGCAAATGACGAGAAAATGTGTACATACCATATTTGTAGAAAAAAAAAAATGTTTCCTTTTATATATAAATTAGGTTATTTGTCATAGTTTCCGATAAATAAGTAAAAAAGCAGAAAAAAGTAAACTTTTGGGCATTTTTTTTTGGGGGGGGGAGTGTTTACTGAAATTGATATTTTATATACGATATAGATATATATTTATATGCACAAATCTAGAATTTAGCATCCCCAACAAATATAAAGCCAGGATTAAAACAAGGGGGGCAAACCATAGTCGATCAGATTGTGACATTTCAGCACAGAAAAAGCGAATGAAACCCAAATTTTAGCGCAGTGCTTTTATTAGTTATTGCAATTAATATTTTCTTGAAACAACAAACATTTACTTTTATTAAATTAATAATTTTTTTTCACTTTTAGGGGAAGGAGGGGAAGCTGCCCCTTCCTGCCCTCCTGGTTACACCCATGGTATTCAAGCTGCCTTTTTCTACTTCTTCAGCAGACTTACATCTGCAATATCCAATGTAAAGGGATATTTTAAATAAAGGATTCTCGTTTGAAATCTAAATTCACAACGATTTTATTTAAGAGATTTTTCCAATCCTGAAAGTGTAAATCATCAAAAACAATTTTTTAAAATTTGCATAAAAAAAGTGAGGAAAATTGAACAATTGAATTTCCCACAGATTTTTTTTTGTTTTGGATTTTTAACATTTAAAAAACAGCTTGTAAATCGGTTAAAACCTTTCGGAAATATTTTATAGGTAACAAACTAACAGCACATTTTTATTTTTGTAGTCAAGGGAACAGACGATGTCGAAAATATCTCTTGAATACTTGTTCGGTTTAGGTAATTTTTGTTTCTTTGTTTAGGTAATTTCATTACCTACCTAATTGACTCATACATAGTATAAGAAAGAATGTATACATTTTGAGTTATGCACCAATAAATTTTAATGTGTACTGGATTAATCCAAGATTTATAATAATCATAACATTAATCATAATGTAAGATTTTAACATCTATGTAGATTATGATGATGGATTCTTATGGAAATTTGAATTTCCAAACAACCCCTTATCTTATAAAAAAAATTCCAGAGTTGACACGCTGGAGAAGAAACAAAAGAGGTTACAAAATCGACATCACAAGCAAATTAAATATCACTCATCATCACAAATATCACTGACACCTATCAAGTTCATTCCGAAATTATCATAACATTTTTTTAAAAAAATAAGAACGGGGGTGTCAATGAAGTCATGAGTATAATATATAACTCAGCGAAATGTGATATAACGATTTCAATAATTCATACAATTATGCAAATTAATGATTCCTGCATATTATTTTTTTTCTCAAGCTATTTTTGTAATAAATAACAAAAATTTATATATATAATATGAAATAAATATATGAAGAATATTAGCTCGGCAACACTGCCTTGTACTTTTTTTATTTTATTTGTAAGGCAATCTACAGCGAAGGTGATGTTTGCCTAGTTATCTACAGGTCATTAACCTATTCAAACCAGGGTGGGGGGTCAAGTTTTTCATTTTGTGGGACCACCACTTTTTTTTTTTTTATACCATATCGGCCTAGTGGGCCTTACATGGTTGATATAACTTATATTATATATATTTTTTAACAGTTGATTATGAGGGGGTATAGTCATACAAATGCCACCCTTAACTATATAAAATGTTTTTATTAAAAGAAAAAAAAAGAAAATAAATAGATAAGAATAAATGCTTCTTAATAAAAGAGGAAAGTAAAATAACAAAAAATAATGATATTGGTCCACTTAAATAAAACAAACAATTTTCTTCTAATAGTAAAAAGAAACAAGTTAATATGAAAAAGGGAAGAAAGAAGAAAAGAGAAAAAATAAATAAATAAACAAAAAAGTAAATAAAAAAAAAATGAATAATAATAATAAGTAAATAGAGGGAGTGAGACTATGAATTAATTTTAAATTTATTAAAAATTTATAAAAGAATGTCCTGGAGAATCTAGGCTTCAGTCTTCGAGTTTAGGTTGGGTTTCCCAGGTTGTAGGTCACTGCTACTTCAGCTGTCGGCAACTGGGAGTGGAACTTCATGAACCTTTTTTTGATATAATACTCTATTGACTCCATTTCTAATTCGCGATGCAATTGCCTATTTCTTATGACTACGACATTAACTGCGGTTCTTAGGACTTTATTTTGAAAAGATTGTAGTTTTTTCCTTTTCGTGAAGGATGCCGCTCCCCAGACTTCACAGCGGTACATCAGCAGTGGCCTGAGGATTGTTTTAAATATAAGAACAGTTGTTTCTGGTTTTAGTTTGGAATTTCTGTTCAGGATAGGATATAGCATTGCTAACCTTGCATAAGTTTGAGTTAGTTTGATGTTGATATGGTGATTCCAGGTATGGCGGCGATCTAGGTGAATTCCCAGGTAACTTACTGTTTCACTGGCAGGATTACATTTCACATTTTTACCTTAGAGGATTAGATCCACTCGATCTGGTGGGCGTCGAAGAGTAAAAACTTTTGAGTTGCATTTTTCAATGTTCAAGCTAATCATCCATTTCGTGAAATATTGTTCTAAATCATTAAGGTGACTTTGCAAAGGGTTTCTAGCTATTATTATGTCATAATGTTGACAGACAGCTGTATCGTCAGCGAACATAGCTATGGAGGTGTGTGTGGACCGGACGATGTCGTGAAGGTAAAAGTTGAACAAAATGGGAGAAAGGACTGAACCTTGTGGAGTACCGGCATTGATTTGTCTAAGGGTTGAATTTTTGTTATTAATTCTGGGACCACCACTTAATGAAAAAAGTCAACGCCCCCAGGCCGGATTCCAATTGGCCCTGTGCGCAGATCTCAGAACGATAGACCTAGTCCTAACCATCTGAGCTACGGACGGCCCAAGGATTTTTCGAAGCTGTCAATTTGGATTTATGTAAGGCTTTTACATAAATGCTTTTAATATAGCTCATTTGAGATTTGTTCATAGGTTCGTTTGTGGGTCAGAACTCATTTATGAGCTGATAGTGTTATTTAAGTACCACCTCAACCTTCACTCCGTGACGGCCATTCTACGGTTCGTACTTACTATAATAGGTTTAATTACTATTATAGTATGTACACTAGTATAATATAATAGTAAGTAAATAGTAGGTTAATATAACAGGTTAGGTACAATAACTAGGCTAAATTAATATTATCCTAAATTAATCTGTCACTTATATTTAGTAAGCTTGATTGAATGTAATCATTTAGTATTAAGTAAAGAACGTAATACTTATTTTGATCAAAATATCACTTGATTATATTATAGAGTTTGGGAAAAATATTTTATCTGCGTTTTCTGTTTGTTTTTTTTTTCTTCTAGTCTATTAAACAGCCTTCTTACTTCAATTCTTCATTTTTGTCAATTCTACATCATTAAAATAATTGTATTGTATGTGTACCATTCAATTTCATGGTTAATTACTTCTAAATACTATAAATTGTTTATTATGTATTGAGTACCATATACCTGTGAGTGCACATACAGAGACTTTCGGGTTTATATAATTTAGATAATATTTTTTCATCAGAATTTTCAAAATATACTTTTCTGTTTAAATAAACAATCTTTCATCCATCCTTCAATGGGAAATATTAATGTTCAAGTAATTTAACTAATTAATTTTTTCATTATTATGAATGTCAAAGAACTCGATTTAAAAGTATATCTCCTGAGAACTCTTACATAAATTCTTTTTTATTTAACAATGTCTTCAAGAAAACGAAGTAGGATAAATCTCGTGAGAATTGGCACGTCGTGTTTTATGTATTTTAATTAATTTTACATATTAAGAATTCCAGTGTCACTTATATAACTGTTTATTAAGAAGTATCGAATAGCTTTGAATTATTTTCTTGTAGTTACTATATATAGTTACATATTTTGATAACTTGAATGGAATAGATGGAATCAATTGATTTTCAATTTATACCTTATTACGTTTAGAATGTAATTGGAAGATTCTTAAAACAAAATCAGGTATTTCTAAAATACTGGAAAACAATTTATCAGTAAAGTTTTCTGTGAATAGTGTTTCCACTTATCTTACGAGTAAAAATCCGATTTTTGTTTTAGCTTGTAGGGAAGCGTGTACACATCCGTAAAACCCAATTTCATGCGTGATAAGAATAATCAATTATTTTTACGGTTACCATTTTGTTACGTGTGTTTTTATTTTCGTTTCACATTAACAAATGCACATTAGTTTTAGTTGGGTTGGGCAAAAGGGTACCAATAAGTGCATATGCGCACCGTAGACATTTTTTGACTATGATGTCATTAATAAAATTAGGAATGTAATAAATACTAATTTTATAGTCAAATATATGCAGAGACTGGTCAGTGAATATCTCATGATATGAATGCAAGGAGGTTGAAATGGGCGGGACATGTGACTCGAAGTGATCCATCAGGACGCTTCAAGAAGGTCTGTAGGGTCATACATTAAATATATATATATATATATATATAAGTAAAATATAAAGGTGTAGAGAGTAAAATAAAAAAGGTCTTCTTAATTTAACCTATTGTTTGTCTATTAGCCATTCTGTTCCTAATTTTTCTCACTTTTTTCCACATTTACCTCCCTAGAAATTGCTTTGAATATTATGAGAAATAAAGCCCATTTACTCACTTAACCCAATTGACCGGGGAAATTTGTATTATGAAGGTTGATTAAAAATAAATCACGAGTGTAATTGGAAAATATATTATTATTATTAAATTCGTATTATATCTGCTAAATTATGGAAAAAATAGGTAGGGAGAAATGCTTTATTTAGCCATGCTGCCCAAATACATTAGGTTGCTACATTACACAGCATACCAAACAATCCATAATCGGGCATATATACAATACATATATTATACAAACATATAACTAAATTATTATCCTGAAAATGAAAAGATATTTATGTAAATGGCTGTTAGTGATGTTCCGTCTCTAGTTGATGTGTCTTTTTGCACTGTTGATGTGAGGTGAGCTGCATTTTGTCTGCATTTGATGTGATTTGCAGCTCTTTTCGTCGAGTGGCGAGTTGTTTTCAAATAGTTTAGAGTGTGTTTGAAATCTTATAATTGTATCCTAACAATGGTCTAAGTCTCTTTTGACTGAATAACTACTCTATATTTTTTGTTTTAATCTATTCTTAGCTTTAATATTTTTTAGTTGTGAATAATAGAATAATTTAGCGTACACACCTGAACGAATATTCGCTATGATTTTATCTATTAGTATTTAACCAATCTCACAGAAATCGGTGAGAGCAATTTTTTGCTCTATGACTATTAGTCATAACTTCTAATTATGTGACTTTGAGCGAGTGATTTTATTGTTCACGAGTTTGAGGTTTGCATAATATTATGACACAACTGAGAACAGATTAAAATTATAAACTTAAAAAAATGTATTCATGAGTTAAATTCATTTCAAATCATCCAGACCATCGTGCTTATCATTTTTGATTTTTATATTTTTTTTTTACCTGTTTTATAATGTATTTGATGAGTTCGAAATTGAAATTAAAACATTTCTCAAGTTCGTACATTTTTTCACCCTTTTTGAGTTTGTTTTCGAGTTGATTTTTAACTAAATATAAATTTGGGATTTTGCTAATATAAATTTTTTTTTTTTAAATTTGTTTAATGTAATTTACAACTGTACAAAATAATAAGTACAATAAGTAAATATGTGGAATGTTTCTTAAGGATAAGAAATTAATAACTAATGGATTAGGATGGGTAAGGAGATTGGAATGAAAAGACGCATATCTGTTTTGGGCCAAATCTGCAATGGATAGGATGTTAAGGTCTTTAGGGATGAGTTTATTTGTAACGTAATAAGGAGCATCAAGGATTTTACGTAAGATTTTGGATTATAAGGATTAGATGCGAGAGGAATTTGATGGTTTGGTAGAGCCCCAGAGCTCAATTTCATGTGTCCAAATTGGTCTGATTATTACAGTGAATAATAATTTTTTGTAGTAAATGGGAAGTTTAGAGCATTTGTCAAGAACGTGTTATAGTAATCGAAATCTACGATCAGTTTCTTGTCGTCTCAGTCTTGTATCTGGATTCCAAGTAAGTCTCTTGTCAAAATGGAGTCCTAAGTATCGAATCTGAAAAAAAAAAAATTAATTTAAAAAAGTACAAACTTTTAAAAATTAAAATTTTAACAAGGAATAACACAATAATAAAATGTTGATAGATTGATTGTTAAAAAAAAATGAAAATCGAGTCTCTTTACCCCGATATATTTAAAAGTTTAAATATACTTTATATAACTAAAAGTTTCGTTTATATTAATTTTTTTTTATAGATGTGAATTTTATTAACTACTTCCCTTATTTCAAATATGATTTTTTATAAGGAGAAAACACATCATTATCATACTTTTAGTTTTTGTTTTGATACATGTATAATTACCGGAGTTAAGACACATTTTTTCAAAATTAAAATGGCTTCGAAAAATATTTTTAATACACATTTGTATACTCAAAAAATATTTTCAAATTATTGGCAAAAAAAATGTAGACCGAAAAAATTCTGATTGCGTGATTTCAAATAGAACGACACAATAATTTATCAACAACCCTCGTTCTGTCTTTAAAGTGAAATTAATCACGAATTGACATTTTCTTCCCAAAGAAATAATTTGGCAAACACATTGTTCCCTTGTTAATTTTACAATGGGAATTAGACCAATATTTTGAATCAGAAGAAAGGAAACTGAGAAATTTAAAACTTTTTTTTTTCTGAATTTCAACATAATATACATTGTTTATTGCAATTTTCAAGCATTCAAATTTGGATTTATAAAAATCTACTTTCTGGCTTATGCGATATATATAATTAAACCGCATGCTTGAACTGTAATTAATATGAATATGCTGGTATTGGGGCGTAGGAGATAGTACAAGAGCACAAGAAGAGAAAGAAGTCAGTAATTTTACCCCAATTATTGGTTACTTTAATGAAAACTATATATAATTATTAGTCAAAGTTGATTAACCTGCCAAGTACAGTTTTGGAAAATAAAAAATGGAGGCATAAAAAAAAAATTATTAAAAATTTTTTTTTTAATCGTAGTTCCTATATCGTTAATAAAATCTACGTCACCAGAAAACCTGTTAGAGCATTATTTAAACTAGGGCAAATGTACTAAAATAAGAGCCATAACAGAGCTCCTTACGTTGAATAGTTCCCTAGCAAAGCAACATTTTATATAAAATATATGGGAAAATCAGTAGTTAATGAATCATTGCGGGAAATCTATATCCTAGGAACCTTGAAACGTACAGATGTCTATTAGCGCTCAAATAAACGTGAACTGCTCTAATATGGCTCACATTTTGATAATGATCTACTTTAAATGATGTTCAGTTAGATTTAGTAGTGTTGTTGGTAGTTTCAAAGATATAGAGCTCCGAATGAAAAATTAATTTTTTTTCCAGATTTTAAAGCAGCCATTATTTTGTATCCTACCAAACTATACTTGGCAGGCTCACCAATATTGACTTGTTACTACACGTAGTTTTTATTAAAGTAATAAAAAATTGGGGTAAAATAAGACTTTTTTTACTGGGGAGGGGGGGGGGGGTGTCAGAAGGCCCCAAGGTAATGCCACCACATTTGTACCCAGTAAATTCTAAAATCAGTATTTGACCATAAGTGTGTCCCATAGATCATTGGCAATGTCAGATATGGAGTTTACAAGATAGAATAAGAGTTTGCTTTGCCCTTTTATAAAACCATTCCAAAAACGTTGGACGCAAAAATTTGGCATTGTATACTAGGACAGAGAAGACCTTTTGGCAATGAAGTTAGGAAATTCTTGTTCTTGGGAGTGCTTTGGTACTATTGCATAGGCTTGGCTTTATTGCCCTTGAAGAGTATCATTAATTATGAAGTATAAATCCTCACAGTTCAAAATAACATTCTAGTTTAATTAATAATATAAAAAATGAATCGTATTTTCTTATAGTAATGTCACACCCAAATTTGATATCTATTGAATACGTGCTTCCTATATTTTTTGACACGGACATATCTTGTTAAGACATTGGGTCAATTATTCTTAATAAACCTCTTTCCTCTTCGTGTTCCTGAATTATCTTATACTACTAGCTCTTATCTTTGCTACTTATCCTTGAAGTTTGCTACTATACCTCGAACGAAGACCTCCAGTCCTGAATGTAAACAGAAACCTCCCCCAAGCGATGCCCTTGGTGATACCCCCATCATGAGAACGGACACCCGCGGTAGTGGGGACTTCTTCGCCTACCAGGCAACGCCATTCCCTCCGAAGACATGGCAGGAACAGCAGCTCTACTATTTGCCACGCTTCTCGCAATCTTCGTACACAACAGTGAGTAAACCGCATCTTTTTGTATTTAGTATTTATTGTAAACAGTGATGTCTTAGGTGATATGATTTTTTTATTTCGATTAACATATAAGTCTAATAAAGGTTAAATACAGTTTAATACATATCAACCCACCCAGTATAAGCTTTTAAAATTAGAAGACAACACATTACTACTCAGTCAGTACATATCTTTTTGTCGGTTTTTATCTTTGAGTGTTTTACTTGGCGAAGACCAAATGACTGAGTTAACATACATACTTATGTTATATTTTCTTTTTTTTTTTAAATGTATTCTTGAAAACTAAGTAATTATGGTACTTTAAAACATAATACTTTTTCTTTATTTTCGAAGACATTAAGATTAACAATTAAATTTACGAAAAAATAGTATAAAATCGTCGTTAAAAAAGTCAGTTGATGATATATTTTAATAAATTTCTATTTGGGAAAACCAAAAGTATTGGTAAGCCCTTTTCTTCTTTTTAGACGATAACTGGTATAATAAAATCGCAAACCTCTTGTAGTATTTTTCCAGTATCACATAATTTAAATTTACTTAGGTTCATTAAATTAATTTTTTTTATAGTTTAATAAATTAAATGATTAAATGATTTAAATATTTTATCTGGGGAAGGCGGAACACATCACTTAAGGAGAAGTTTATTATCACATTTTTTTTTTAATCTTCATTAGTCACCTATTAATCATTAAAATTTAGTTTTTAAAAACATAAATACAACTTTTAGGTAATAATAATTGTATTTTATTAATATGTAATTGAAAAAAGAAATGATTATATAAGTCAATTGCAAATTTCTGATTTTCACTTACCACAGTTTAAAGGAAAATATTAGTTATTATTTTAAATTTATTCTGGAAGAAATTATAATATTTCTTGTCCTCTAGTACTTTTCCATTTTTTTTTTTTTTAATAAATTTCTTCAGTCGTTAAATATACCAATAAAATGTATTTTAGAATATCCCTAAATCGTTATTGGAGAAATTAGCTGATTTTATAGTTTGATCTCGTTATTTTTTTTTTCTATAGAAAACATATCCTTCCCATGTTAATGGGGAAATAAAGGATTTAATACCATTCTTTGTTACTGGACATATTAAAAATGTAATTAATTTAAAACATAATAAGCGCAGTTTTGGATTAATTATGATTACCTAGTCACTTTTCCACTTTTTAGACGATAACCTGTATATTGCTACTCATTATTTTTGAATACATTTAAAATAAAAAAAGTAGCCTCTTTTTGCATTTTTTTTCAGCATCAGATAATTTTAATTTTGGTAGGTATATTAGAATTTTTTTTTCATAATTTTAAAAACCAAATAATATAAATTTTACTTGGGAATTCCAAATATGTAACGTAATGAGATATATTATGATATGATTAGATTTTTTTTTGTTTAATTTTTATTACTTACATATAAATCATTAAAATGCGATTTTAAAAAATGTTATGCAATGTTTAGCAATTGAAAAACGAAATAAATATAGTACCACTTTTTCTTCTTTCTATTTCCTGAGATTTAAGCTTTACAATTACACACATAATAATATATATAGCCAAAAAAAAAATTAAAAAACAATAGTCTCAAAATGTTTTTGGAGAAATGCGTTGAAGATATATTTAGAGTTGAGAATTTTCTTCTATAGGAAACATTCTCCTCCAATGAAATAAACGATTTATCTTTAAAATGTTATTAATTTAAAAAGTAATATACGCAGTAAATAAAAACATTTGATAACTCTTTTGAATGGTTAACATTTTGTTTTGTTTTTTTAAATAGAAATTTTAACTATTTCAAAAAAATTTCTAAATTGTTGGAAAAGAAAGGAATTTTTTTAGACGATACCTCGCATGTTGTTAATCCTTAGTTGAGTCTTGTTTATTTTTTTTGTACATCCTTGAAAGTGGTACATCTGTTTTTTATTTAATCGTCACATGTAATAATAAAGACTAAAACGTTATCAGCTATGGGTCACCTCATATAAATTGTTGATACTAATTTATCTCTAATGTTAAAAAAATTATCAGTGCATACTGAGTAAAAAAATAATTCTTTGGAATAATAGTTGAAGAAATTTAGAATTGATATTTAATAATTAACATATCATATAAGGCTTATTATTTAAACCCGCTTCGTTAAATAAAATAAGCATTCATGCTTGTCAGTTTATTTTAAAATTTATATTAACCAATTTAAAAGTATTATTTTAAAATATTAAGTAATACGACAATTATTGAAAAAATAAACTTTTTTTTTCTGTTTCAATGATAAACTATATTTCTCTAGGGTTTCTCTAGGTGGCAATAACAAACATAAATTATGCCAAAAATGCAATGCAAACGGGAAAGATTGTTCGTATGTATTTTTCCGTTTTTCTCCTTATTTATTTATATTTTTTTAAACATATTATACTTACCATGCTTTATTAATGTTAACTGTTCATTTAAAAAAAAAATGAAGGTACTTCATAAATAAATTTTCCAAAACGTCGTCCTTTAAGCCTCGTCAGACTACTTTAATGGCGATAATACCGAGCTAATATTTAAAACTATTTAACAATGCATTAACATACTAAGTTAAATAAAAACCGTAGGTGCTTTTTTTAAGGAAACTGAAAAATATTAAAATAAATTCCATAAAGTAGCAATTTTGGTCGGTTTATACTATCGAAAAATTTGCTGTCACATCCCGGGTATATATCTGCCATAAATATGTAATTTCAGTTTTGTACAATTTTTCATTTTTTAGCTAGAATGTTCAACTGTACGCACGCACGCGGCCCCACACACACGTACGCACGCACGCACGTGACCTCAATACCTGTCTTTCTCTAATTCGAAATTTTACACGATCGGGATACTTTCCCTTACTCTATATTCCATATATAGGTATGTGCAAGTAAAAATCAGTATTTATTTTAATATTTGCCTCCAAAAATTTCTAGCAAATATCAATTAGATTTAGTTTAATTTATCATATGTATATATATATATTTTTTTCTTCATAATGTAAAGGTGTTTTTGAGGATATTGAGTAGAACAGTTCTATCTCCTAAAATCCCATTGCATTCACATCATATTTCAACAATAGAACTGAACTCTTGCATAGTTACAGTTGCATTAGTAACTGTAGCTAAGAAATAAATCCGTACAATTCAAGGAGAAACTACCCCATTATTTAGTTTGAGAAAGTTTCATTCTAAGCGTGAGTCTTTCCCTAATTTCACTAAATGTAGAAGATTACAATTTACCTTACAAAGAAGTCCCGAAGCTTCATGAACCGGTGTTTTGAGTGAAACGTAACGCTTTCTAGAGAACTAGCTTCAATGAAATAACAGTCCCTAGATGGAAAATAATAACCATTAAAAGTAACCATTAAATTCCTCATAATCATATGAGAAACTGTGAAATGAAGATAAATAACGACATGTCCATAAAAGTGTGTTATCTGTTTCTTGAAACGTTTCTTATGTAGGACACCTTACAAGCTCTAGTCCTACTTTACGCTGGTTTTTACATCCTTTCAAATGCTACAACTTTAAAAAAAAATATATGAGTATATCATATAATTTTATAAATTATATCAGCTTATATAATATAATTTAAAAAATGGTTTTTGTTAACCTTTATATTCTTCATTATAAATTAAATATATCGAAGACCGGGAAGCAATTTCTCGTAACGATTGCTTATACAGTAAGAACGAAAATGTGTTTTGAAACTTGATACGCGGTGAGGCATGTTAAATTATGGTTATAATAATTAAAATAAATATAATATATATAAAAAAATAACCAAATAAGAAAAAAAAATATCAATATTCCACATAAAAGTGTAAGAAAATATTCTTAAAATCGTTTATTACATAATAATGTGAACCTCTACTACCCACAAATGGTCATGGGTTCAGTACTTTGTAAGGAAGTATTGTTTTTAGAACAACGGGTTTACAAGAATGTGATTTTTTCAAGATCACACTCAACCACCTGATTTTTCCCCAATTAAGGGTATATATACACTGTATGAGGCATGGTGGACCTACAAGGGCTTCACAACTCAATATGACTTACGGCTACAATAACAGAATAAATATATTATCTACCACAGCCGGATTCGAACCCGATTCCTTAGAGTTAGTAGCACAGCGCCTTACCTCTGTGCCACCCCGCCACCTTATTAAATACAAACAATTAATTTTAATTGAATATAGATACACTATTTCATATTTTTCTGTAGAATTGAAGAGATCAATATTATCAAAATGGCATAACGATATCGTGTTATAACATGAACTCGATGAAAGAATTTCGTATGACTAGCCTTTTAACTCCAACTCCCTTAAAGTCTTAATCAAATATGTTTCCACCATTTTTTTAGTTTATAGTTTTTATTTTTAAATTTTAACATCATATTAATACTTGGAAACAATAAACAATAAATGAAAATCATCAAAAGTATAAATAAAAAATATGAATGACCAATAAATAAAAAAAAACTGTTAATTACGAAAGAGACAAAATATGAAATAAAGTCAATAGGTTTAAGCAAAAATTGATCTGCCAATAAAAAGTTTAAGATGACTAGTTCTATAGCAATAACCATCAAGATGATACTTGCGCATTTCCATAATAATCTAGTGTTTGTAATCTTTATTAAACTATTGGATATTTAGTATTTTCTCTATTCTTTTTAAATCAATATCCATCATTTAGTTAAGATTATGATTTTTTTTCGGGTTATTTAAGTTAAACATAAAACGAATAAAAATTGTTTGTCAATTCTACAGTACAAAAAAAATTTGGTATAGAAACTATTTAAAGTGAGTTAAAATAAGACATATTACAAGTCCAAGGACATAAGTTAATTTTGTATTAAATTAAAAAAAAAAAAGTTTTGTGATCTATTAGAATCAACCTCACCAATTGTATCTGTGAACTCCACCTCACCAAAATAAAAGATTAATTTTGTTAAATATAATTGTACTATTTTTTTGTTTTATTTTATTTTTTTTGTACTTTTGTTGTATTTTCATTTAAACACTGATTTAGTCTCGTTTTATTTATTTCAAAATATATTCAGTTTTCCAAAAAAATTTAAATAATCATAAAAGCTTGAACAGCAGCGTACATTTACGTAGAGATGAATTTTTATCTTACGATCATGTCTTGGAAATGCGTGACGAACATTTTTTAGTCGCACGTTCTATCCGTCGTGTTCAGCCAATGGAAAAACACTTGTGTCGGTTTGTTGCTTTGCCTTATGAAAACAAAGGAAAACTATGCAACTCTTTTCTAATGTAGGATTTGCCAACTCTTCATAATATTTATTTAAGCGTTTTAAAGTCGGAAATTGTTTCTCTATTCATGGTATGGGTATTCATGATGTGTTAAATGTAAAATGTTTTACTATGTTGAATGTTATAATTCTAGGATTGAGAGCAACCTTATTTCACGTCATGTTAAATGCATAAGAGCTCCTAGCGGATTTTCATAGCAACTTGTTTTATAACCTTTCCTCCCAAAGCATGTTTTACTTTTTTTATTTTTGTTTTATTGTTTTCTTCTATGATTTGATTAAAGTGATTTATTACAACATAGCTAAAATGGAAGTTGTGTGAAAATTCGTCACTGAGTACCTTGTTGATCTTCTGACTTGTGAAGAAGAGAATCAAGATGAACTAATCTGATAACTGTCATTACATTATTATTATTGTCATCCATTGCTTTATTAGTTATGAGTTTTTCCATTTAACACGCTTTAAAATGTTGAACTAAATATCATGAATGCCCCTATTGTTAGTATCTCTAATAAACAAATGCAGCAATGTAAGTAGGATGAACTAGACCAATGTATAAATGATTCGAAAAGTGGCACCAGTTGGATATGAAATCATAACTGTCACAACTATAATGACCCAAACCTTTGCGCCTTACAGCAAACTTATTTGTAAGAATCGTCTTTCAACTTAGTTTACGAGTGGGAAGTACTTCCATGTTTTACATTGAAGAGAAGCTTGTGTAGACATCCCAACAACCTGAATGCTTCAATCTAACCACATAATTGGTACTGTCACTTATTCACTATCACGGTGTATTGTGCTACGATATATTTTTTATTTCTATTTCAAGTGAAATAAAAAAATCCTTACACCATGCCGAGATCAAGCTGGATTCTCCGGATAGTTGAGTTGGGATTTTAAATATTATGTTGATAGAGAATGAAAAGATATAAAAAATAAATAGAAATAGAAAGATTTAAATATTCCTGAAAATGGATGAAACAATAAAGAATGAAATAATAGGTGAAAGAGAGAGAGAGAAAAAAAAAGAAGTAAAATGTGAACATGCACTACAAGATGGTTGATAAAAATAAACAATATTTATTATAAAAATAAATAATATATAAGATATAAAATAAGAAAATATAAAAGATAGAAACTACGAGGAAAATTGTAAATGATAAAATACTTGAAAACAGAAAAAAAAAAAAACATAAGAAAATTTCTTTGATAGATTGGATGATGTTGAAACAATAAAAAGAAAATTTAAGAGGAAAATACATGAAAATTAAAAAGATACTGTTTGTTTACAGACTTTTTTACAATTGTATATATTATTTTATCATTATGTTATTTTATTATTAATTTTCCATACAGATAGTCTGATTATGTTCATTTGTCTATCCTTTTGTTTGTATATATTTTAAGAGTTTTTTTTATTTTATTTTTTTTTATTTTTTATTTTTTATTTTTTTTTTTATTTATTTTATTTTTTTTATTTTTATTTTTTTATTTTAGTATGTATGAGATCATTTATCAATATTACCTATTGCCCACAACTGTGTGGCAGATTGTAATATCTATCAATAAATAAATCTATCAAAAAAAAAAAAAAAGACTTTTTTACAAATACAATTAACCTACAGAGAATTGGATAAAAAGAAAAGAAACATTAATAAATAAATTAATTAATTAATAAATAATAAGGGCAGATAATATTACAATATTGTACAAGGTAAGTAAATATTGCTATTGCTGTTATAATGTGGGTTAAGAAAGAGAAATATATGATGATACTTGCTGTGGTGAAAATGTAAAGATATGAAAGATAAAACAGATGAACTTGGTGAAATTTATGAGAGAGAGTATAGATAGAAGTGAACAGATAAACATAGGTAGAACACATTGAAGATAGGGGGAAGAAATTAAATAAACTGATACACTTCACACGCTCTACTAGGTAAATTGAACAGACACTGCTATCTATAATCCAAAGAGGTTGCCAGTGCAGTAGGTAGGAATCATCTCTACTAACAATAATTTACTTAAAGATTTTTATACTATTGAAATACATTTAGGGAGATTTTAGGTGGTAAGGAATAAAATGAATGGTAAAAATAAAGCTAATTAAGGAGAGGAAAGTGAGTTTGGAATTTATCAAAATGAGGTTATGGATAAAAAATTGGACCACAGTTTTAGTGCTGTGGAAGGAAAGTGTACTAATAGATACTTAAATATGTCCCCCATTGATATTTTTTCGTCTGTGGTGTTACTGATATTTTTTTTTTTCTATTGCTTTTAATATTTTTAAATACACAATTATATGAATATAAAATATCAATTATTGACTATTATTATCTTGAAATTTCTACAAAAGCTACCGCTTCCTCGAATTATTTGCTTTCGGAACCGTATCGTTGTCTGGACAAACCTTCAACTGTCAATTATTTACTCACTACGTAATTAATTAACCAAAACACTGAAAGCAGTTGTTGAGAAACAATTGTTAAGGTGGTATATCACCATAATACGCTCCATCCTCTTCCAACGCTGTGCCTCAACCACGCACGTGGAGATGGTCTGATAATGTTAAGGAATACATGGCAAGATTATAACACGTCCTTGGAAACAATGACTCTCTACGATAATATCTCTTCGTTCCGCTTAAGTCTTCGCAAATTTAATGCTCATTATTTATGCTATGATTTGATGAAGCTAATTTGTCTTCGACCTTTTTTTTATAAACAATGGAAAATATGAAGTTGTTTTAAATTTAATTAAGAAAAAAAACATGAATAAGCTATGACTAGGAGGTTCGTATCGAGGCGGGATGAGGTGTCAACGCTACGAAAAGTAGCTAAAAACTAGAACGATTAGTCAGGAAGTGATCTTCAGTTATTCTCAATCAGTCATCATTGGGGATCAATGCTGAAAGGATAATTTCAGGAACTATTAAGGCTTGGAAGTAACCGTTCATTATTTTTGATATGAAATGATTCTGTAATCACATATTGACTGTAAAAAGCACTGAGGAATCGTAATAATACAAACATCATCCAGTCATGTATGATTTTACAAATAACTTTTTTGTTTCAGTCGATTTTTGTTCCTTCTGCAGAAATTTTAAGAACCGTTTATAACCTGTATGTTGATGCTATCTAGCAGAATACGTTACTCTTAGTGATAAATACGATTTACTATTTAATCGAACAATTTTACAGAAAAAATAAGATTTTACTTTGTACGAGAAATATTTCGAACATTAACGTCTTTTATATTTATATATTTCATTATTACCAGATCGGCCTATGTTTGCTTTTTTTTTATTTTTACTCCCTTCCAAGTCATTTATGATATCCGGGGGAGGGGGTTTATCTACAAGGTTCGACCTAATTCTAATCATGGTGGGGTCAAGTTTTCTATTTCGTGGGACCACAATAGAAATAAAAGTCGTTCTCACAGGCCGGTTTCAAGCCGGTTCCGCAGAAGTTCTGAAGCTGCAAATACCTACGCCTTAACTCCCTCAGCTACAAACGCCAGCCTATGCGTGTGAGTTCCTAACATGTTTTTTATAAGAATTTGATATTCTTTTATCAATTAATAATGTGGGGGTTTAGTCTCTTACAAAAGAGAACCCTAACTATTTATCATATTAAAATTATTTATAATTTTAAATCATAAAAGTAAATAATTTCAACAAAAATTTAAACAAAATAATGATACTCATGTAATTGAAAGATGAAAGAAAGCTAAACAATTACAAAAATTTACAATCAAAACAACTAATATTTATAAAATAAATATCGGTTTGTTTATTACTATTGTAGGTAGACTAACGGTACGGAATACTTTTGTATTTGCACGTTTTAAACCTTGTAATGCCTCTCCGATATTAAAATTACCGGGGCGTTTACTTTTGGTGTTATATATTACATTTTTTTTTTGTTGATTCTGTTATTTTTTTAAACCTATTTACATATGATAATTAATATTTGATTTTAAAAGAAAATATATTACTTAATTTCAATATTATGAACGTAAAAGTTTAGCAGCATATTGAATATTGATTTAAAAAATTATAATATTTATTTGTGTAGATAAATATGACTCTACCAATTGAAAAAATGCCTGAAACCAATTTTACCAAGTATTTAGAAAAGTACTCGGTAAAATTCATGCCTTTATCTTTATATCGAAAAATTATGGCAAACATTTTTTTTAAAAAATTACAAAATTACCATTTGAAAATACAAAGACTGATTTTATCAAGTTGGTCATTCCATAAACTGAAAAAAAATTCCAAAAAAAAAAAAAAAATGTTCAGAAAAAAAAATCAAGATGTGCAATATCGTGCAGTAAAAAAAAACCTGCAGTAAAAACAAAACAAAATGTGCAATATCGTGCAGTAAAAACCCAAAATGTGCAAAAAAACTCTAATATCCTGCAATAATTAC
The DNA here is from genome assembly GCF_000696795.3 of Halyomorpha halys. NCBI lineage: Eukaryota > Metazoa > Arthropoda > Insecta > Hemiptera > Pentatomidae > Halyomorpha > Halyomorpha halys. Next base: position 396,399 of record NW_027109684.1, read on the forward strand.
CTATATTGTTTAATTTATAATATTATTACATGGAAAGCATACCTGACCTTGTTTGCATTAAATTAAATCCATTAAATACTCTCTATTTTGATTTAAACAAACAGAAAAATTAAACTACTTATTAAAAGCCTAAAATTTTGTCAAATCTCAAGAGCTATAAAAAAAGACAATTGTATTAAATGATTTTATAGTTCTATTATGAAAGCTTAAATTCAATTTTCGACATCTTAAAACCACCTCAATTTTAAGTTTTAGAAAAATATGCAACGCTCTATATAGAAAGGAGTATTTAGAAATATACATTCAAGGGAAATTCCCATTTTAATTTCCCCCAATATTTTTCATATCATGTTCTTCTGTTTAAGTTTTGAATTGAGTGTTTACATACGAAACCAAAAAACTACATATGTCAATGTAGAAGAACTTTAAAAAGTTGATTAAAAATATATTGGTATATTCACATATGTTCAAGTCTAGAATAATTACCATAAACGTCAGACGGAAAAGTGTAGGATAAAAGGCGGAGAAGGAATCTAAGTAGAAACAATAACAATCTTATTCCTGAAACTTTTTCATATTTACCTAAAGCCATTGATTAATATTATTCCAAGAACATTCGTTTCTTGTCTTTACTAGTTCTTTTTTTGTAAGGTTTAATTCGACTCTTCATATGCTCATCGATGCATTGCTTAATTTTTTATACTTAAAAGAAGAAAATAAATATATAATAAATTGGAATTAAAATAAACAAATGTTAACATATTTTTTTAGTATATTTTTGAGTTGTTGAAACCGAATCAAGTCTTCAGACTTAGAAGTAAATCCTCAATGAGTTATGTTATCGTTTTCAATCTTTTGTATGGAATGGACTATTATAATAGCTTAATGATCGTTATGAATGAATTCCAGCCAGTAACTATTAGTTTTTAAGTGAATGGGCAATGGCGAATGAGTGATGGTGGTTTTGTTTTCAAGGGCGCATTTATTTACGCCTACTTAGCTGCTGAATTCCTCATAATGATCCCAGCGAATGCCTCAAATGGCCGACTCAAGTTTAAGTCGATTATTTCAAATTTGAGAGATTTGTTGGGTAAATGTCGCTCAAAGTTTGTTTTTTCTTTTAAATTATTTTTCCGAGCGTCAATCTTATACAGTTTGTAATTTTAATGAAGAAAAAAATAAATAATAAAATAACTGTTTATCACTTCCACTTCAAAATCTAAATTTTAAAGGTTTGGGTTGGATTGTTGATTACTAGGGAAAAAATGTTCAAATAACACTAATTTTATATTGCACAAAATTGCAAGTTTCGGAGTTTCTTAAAAAAATTGCACGTTTTACTGATTCTAAAAAATTCCACAATTTTTATTTGTATTTAATGCTTTTACTAAATTTCTTATATCATGCATGCCAACAAGCAAGTTCCAGCATATTCAAATGTTTTAAAAACAAGAAGGATTTATGTTTTTTAAAAACATAAATGGTACTTTCAATTCATTAATTTACGAGAAAAAAAATTAATAGGAAAATCCCTTTTGAAAATTCCTAAAAGCAAAATGTATTATATAAAATAAATAATAATAAAAATAGAATTAAATTATAAGAAAATTAAAATTTTTAATTTATTTGTACCATATATTTTTGTCAGCGTGCTATTATTTATTTTATTTTTTATTAATTTTTAGGACTTACAGTTAATCCGTAAAACACCTTGCATCAGATAAAAGTGTGTTAATAGAACGAAGACAACAATATTTTATACCTCACTCAGAAACTATTAATTCTTTCTATTATTCATGAATCACCATTATATAACGCGTTTTCCGATTTTAAATATGATGGAAGTAATTATTGAACATTTGCGTATTATGTTTTTCAAGGTTAATGCTAATATTATTCCCACGTTTTTTTTTTTTAACTGGATTGCGATACCGCTGCAATTTTCTCACACTAGAAGAAACCAAACAAGGCCAACAAATGTGGAAAATCTACTGTTTTAAATACCAAAGTTCCACAATTTCTTGATTTTTAGTGCAGACTATAACTATAAACAGTTTTGTTATAAATAAAACTATCAAAACCCTTCATTGTATGACGAGGATAGGCATGGTATATTGACAAGTACACTAATTAGAAATTTAAAGATTTTAAATGTCTACTCCATCTTTCTAGTTGAAAAAAGCTATTTATTTTTAAACTTTGAACCTTTTTAATTATGAGACTCAAACAAAATGCACATATATAAATGTTATAGTAATAATAATTATTATTAAAATGTATCCATAACGAATTAATTACCGCACTTTGCACATACGTATCTGCTACATGTATATAATAGCGTATGCTAATTGAATTTAAACTAATATATTATTTTTTTAAAAACTAAATTTGATATTGTAACTAGATCTCATAATAAATTTGTTTTATAAACATGTCTAAACAACAGTAGGGTATTATTAGAGGCAAAAGATTCTTAGTAAACGGTCTTATACATGGGCGTACCCAGAGGGAGGCAGGGGAGGGCAGCTCCCTTCCAGGAGTGAAAAAAATTATTAATTGGTTAAACAATATATTTTTTTCAAGCAGATACAAATTGTAATAACTAATAAATCGCTGCGAGAATTAGAGAGAAGAAGTGGTTGTAGCAAGAGTAAGAATTGGACATTCCAAATTAACTCACCTTCACTTAATCACAAAAGAGGACCAGCCTATATGCCAAACCTGTCATTCCCCATTATCAATAAAACATATAATTGAAGAATGCCCATCATTTCGTCAAGCCTTCGAAAATAATAAAATTCCACGAATAAGAGAATTGGCCCTTAAAGACTCGGAAGAATCCATAGACAAAATAATAAAATTTCTCAAAGAAACACAACTTTATACTAAAATATAATCCACCAATACCGACCAGTGTAAAAAGGAAATAGTCTACATTCAACTATAAGTCAAGAAGATAGATGAAGTAAAAAGGGTAGTAATAACCTAGATGTTGATCGCCCTGAATAAAAATTTAATCTAAAAAAAAAAATCTCGCTGCGAGAATTATATATAATGTTGATCTACATATGTTGATATCCTAACAAAGTACTGAACGTCAGACCTTTCATGGGTTGTCAGGACAGGTCTGACGTCATAATAAATATCGTATAATGACGTCATAAATAAATAATCAATACCAGGGTATTGATTTATTTATTACAAATTATTTTATTTTAGTACCAACAGTTTCCGAAACATAAGAAACATATAGTATTTTTTCACCGTAATTTACGTTTATTGATATTTTTTAATACATATTAAATTTCAGTACATCCCATTAACTTACACTCTACTGTTATTAACTTTCCCATGCCAGTCATAATTTCTTAATGACACAGCAAGTGATAATTGGAGGCTTAAAACGTTACATCTAGTTGTGAATACGGACTCTAATATCTCGTTTTCTTTCCGTTGTCCTTTTCGTAATTAGGTATAATTTTGTGAAAACTTTACGTCTATCTTATGGTCTACTTAACAAAGAAGATATCAATGATAAACGCAACGAAAAGTGGGTTGGAGTCCATATGTCTTTTTCCTTTTAAATTTGTATAATACCGTAATTATATATTTATGATATTAATATAATATATAATATATCTTTGATGCGCGGTCATAAGGGCTTAAGTCGAAAATATGAATCATTCAGGAGAGCAAAAACAAAGTTCAAAACATTATGTAAAATCTTATTATTGATATTCTTGTTATTGTTATTTTTATAAAACAATTTAGTAGTGAGTCTATCTAAAGCATAAAGAACTTATTACCAACCGGTGCTATAATAAGACATAATCTCCAAGTGCTCAAAAAGTGACTTAAGCCCTTATGACCGCCGATCAAAGATATATACTAATAAATAT
>NW_027109684.1:400387-460430 GCF_000696795.3 Halyomorpha halys
TACATAAATAATAAATACTATAACAAATAAATACAAATATATATGTACAGAATAAAATAGAGTATATATTTATTTATGAAATACGAAGTCTTGTACAAATTCATTACATTAAATATACCGTTTCATAACAAAACCTGAGTCTAGTGACCTATTACAAAAACAATAAACAAAAGATTAAACAGATTGGATATAGAACGATTATCGTAATATTACATTAAACTTAATCATAATTATTTTATATCAATCAAAACATAATATAAGTACAGATATTAATTGGGCTTTGAAAACTACATACATACCACTATTTATATGTCTTTTATAGAGTTAAACTTATTACTTACTGTTATAAAGTATATTAATAGTATAATTAAACTCTTGTTATATAGTATATTAATAATATAATATTGGTTACTATACTATGCTTAAGCTTCTTCATTGCTACAGTGCACTTCGATGTGAAGATATACATGGTGGTTCCGAACAACCACTCCAGCTGATAATCATCCCTTCACAGTGACAATTATGGTCATAACATTAATTATTGACCTTCCACCATATGGCCTAACGAGAATTAGAGTGCTATAGCACGCAATACAATAATTAGAGCCCCAAAAAGAAAATTCCTAACAACACCCACATCTGTTCAAGTGTGAAGTGTTAGATACTAAATCCTTAAAGTATGTCGCATTATAACATTTTTTTTTTAAATATGATTTGTGAAGCTGGTTTTTCTAGAGCGTAAAAAACTGAATGCGATATTTACGCTGAATTATATGTTATAAAATAAGCTTAATTCAAAACAGAATACCATTCCCCTAGTCCTATCAGTGTTTTTTTTCTAAAAATTTCTGTTGCAAAATAACAAAACAAAAAATCACTAATTTAATATTATGATCAATACGAATTAAAGTTCTCTACTGTTCTTTTTTATTTTTCTTACATATTTTAACTTACCTAAGCCGAGAAAAATACTTAACAAATTTCATAATGTAAAGTTTTTTTGTAATACTAATGTTTCAAATTTTATTTAGCCTGTAAAAATCAATAAAAGTGGGCAAAAGTTTTAGAGAAAGATGAATCCCTAAAGACTTAATATAATAGTGACACGTCTAATAAAAAAACAGTTTTTGTTTTATTTTAAATAGGCCGTATTCTTAAGATAGTACTGTAAACTGGATTACTTTCTCAACTGAGGTCTTCTATGTTCTTAAGCTAAAAATGCTTTCATAAGGTAATTCTAGGCTGAGGAATAATCTACGGAATAGGCCAAATAGAAAATAAACAAAAAAACACCTTTTGCAAGATAAGCATTACTGATTGGAATAATTTCTCTGACTTAAATGAATAAATAAATAAATGAATCCTTGAATAGATATAATATTTATACTTTCTTGAGACTGGTTATCATTTTTTAAATAAAATAAATTTTATCAAATTTTAGTCAAAAAACAATTTATATTTCTTTATAAGTCCAATGTTTCGGCCATCCACAAGGACAATCTTAATACAATTTTAGAACCACAACAATTTTAAAAATCTGTATGCAGGCTGTTTTGCCCAGATCATAAATTTCAGTCTACAATTACCCTATTTTGTCAACATATTAAATTAAAACTTATAATTTTACAGTCAACCTTTACTACTATAATTTATCACAACAACATTGGGTTTTGAAATATTATAAAATTTATGTTATTTAAGTGAATCCTTGAATTTCCAGTACGTAGTGGTTAAGACCCTACCTTTCTTCTATTATAAATATTATCTTTTAAATGCCAATTATGTTTTCATGTGTCTTTTATAATTTTTTTTCTCTTTTTCGCTCTTTCCCCTTTTAAATTGTAGTATATTATTCTTTTATAATTCTTCTAAAATTAAATCTTTAATCTAAAGTCAGTAAATTGTTGTTATATACAGTAAATGTGGCTATTTATAGCATGGTATCTGTAAAATGTAATTATGTCTGACCCGTCGTCGTGTTATTATGGAAGAGAAAAAAAATCTTAAATGTAAAGATAAATATTATTGAGTCACCAAGCGTGAATGGTTCTTTGAGCAAAAGTGATCAGCTATGGTTACATCACTCATTCTGACTCATTTTATTAAACAAATTTTTAAATAAGTCCCATGAATGTTTCATAATGAAGGCTATTAGTATTGGTTCATAAATGCAAGTATGCAAACCATAAAGTACAAGCACTAATATTCCCTGTCATAATGGGGAGGAATATTAGTTTTTTTTTTTCAGTTGGCATTATAAACCTTGTAGATAACTGGCCGATTGGGCAGCAACGGTGGCGATATCTGTAGGAATTCCGTATCGAGTAGTGCCTGTCTATGATTTCGGTGCCCTCATTAAGTTATAGATTAAATTGAAATGGAAACAAATGTGGGCAAATGTTACCTATAATAAATTAAGGGAAATCAGAAGTGACGTCTCCTCTTGGATATCATCAACTAGAAGTGTGCAGAGAAAGGAGTTGATTTTGACACAATTCTTATCTTAATAGCCCGCGATACTCCACCTCTATGCCAAACTTGCGGAATACGACTTACTGTTTAACACATTTTAACTGAATGACTCCCTCAAATTCATGCTGTTTTTCAATTTCAGGTGCTTTTTAAATATTACTCGATTAAACTATCTCAAAATCTCCTCTTCCCGTTTTAAGCAAATATTTCAAAAGTGATATAGGACCGTTGCTCCCCGGGGGTCTAAGCGAGGGGGGTGGTCCGGCAGGGAAGGATTGCGATTTTTTTATGATCTCCTTTTTTGAGATTGTGACATGTCGTACATCGACCAACCTACTCGCTAAAGTTGTAACATTTTAGCATCCTCAGATAAAGTGTATTTGACAAGTGTCAGCAAATTACCTTTTTTATTCCATAAGTACCCTAGGTAATATCGGCAACGATTTTGGTTAAATCGGCCTACAAGCAGGTTCTCTTGGCTCAATGTTGTTTTGAAAATTATAGTAGTTAGAACTTTGCACTACAAATCACTACCTGTTTTCAAAATAATAAACCATAGAATTCTTTTTGGTTATAACTTTAACAAGGTTTTTATCAATTACCGATTGGTTTCTTGACTACCTATTGCATCTTACATAGGTCTTTAAGACTTTCAGAAGGAATGCCATTCTAATGTTTGCGCAACATATCAGTTGATGTACCAGCGGATCTCCATTCTATGTTGAAGGATAATAAACAAACTGTTTATAAATTATTTAATCATTCCCAAATCTACTATAAGATGTAATAAAATTTTGCCACAGGTCCCCATGCTGCAATAGTTTCCCACTCCAATATAATTGTAGCCATGAATCCGGACCCTTGCCCCCATACAAGGGTTCAGTCCAAAAGTCTTAAATTAAAAGTATATCCTTTGCTATTTCGGAAATCAAGGGAATAATGACCCACAAGTGGTTGGTGCTTTAAAATAATTAAATAAAAAAAACCTTGTAGATCTTAGTCCACACGAACCAGCCTTCTTGGTCTACTGCTTTCCAGTTTTCTGCATGCAGCTCATTCGCATCTTTGAATTCTGCCTATCCATCTGGTATTTGGCCTCCCAAGTGGTTTCTTTCCAACTATACTGGTATTCATTGTTGTGTAGAGGCGTCCTCATGAATTGCTTCGAGCCACATGCCCCGCCCATCTTACCCTCCTTGCCTTCATATCATATTGACTGACCAGTATCTGCCAGTAGTTCACTGTTAGCTCTTCTCCTCTTACTGTATTAAGGCTTTGATCTCAGATCGCTCCTGTAATTGTACGGAGAGTTTTCCTTTCTTAACTCTCGATTCTTCTTTCTATTATACCTGTTAGAGCCATGATCTTGTAAACATTAGTTAAATATTACCGCCGTTCATTTATATTACAGCTATGAATTAGTGATATTATTATTATTAGGTCAGCATTCTACCAGATTAATAGTATTAGTTTGTATTTTATTATGAAACAGAGACCTCCAATTACCAAATATAAATCTTCTACCTGAACAACAGCATAGGTAGAGTAATTGCTATGTTTAATATTTTATGTTAGTAGTAACTATTGATATAGATTGACAGTTTACCTATATATAATACGAACAGCTATCGATATATAATACTAGCTTAAGAGATAGGCAATTTAGATAATTACAAAAAAAACTAAATTATACTTGACCCGAGCTATGCGGGTTCACTGTTGACCCAAGCTGACAGACTAAATTAGTTGTTGAACTTTCACCTAATCGAAATTTTTTTTAAACCATTTTAGCTTCATTTCGTATCACAATTAACACAAGAGTTCATTTTTGACTAAAAAACACTATATTTCGAATGTTTTTATTCATAACAACAGATTTCTTTACAGTCAATAGTGGAAAAAAAAGAAGGAATTTTTCAGGTAACTTTCAAAGTTATTGATCAGAAATATCATAAGGAGAAATGCTTATTCAGCCATACTGTCCAAATACATTGGCTTTCTGAAACACACCAAATTTATCAATTATTGGATATTAAACACTAACATATATCAACAAAGATATAATTTTTTTTTCTACTTTTTCAAACAATTATCAACTGTAACATAAATACAATTTATTTTTAATTATTTCAAATAAATTTTATTCATTTTTTTTCCCTCCTTCTCACACAAAGTTATATTATGTTTTCATTATTCATTCATCCCTCTTTTTATTTTGTTCTCAACCCTATCTATGCTATTCTATCTATTCTATTCTCTCATACCTGCAACAAACGTTGCGTTACACAAATGCAACGCAAATTAAACGAAATTATCAATAAATAAAAATATTGAAAAATATCAAAAATTAAATAGCCACAGGCACTAGAACAATAAAAAAATAAATTTTTTTTTTTTAAAACAGATAAATAAGTTTTACAAAAACATAAATATAAATATCTGACATAAGTATAAATATGTATTCAGTAGACAATTTTGCTTTCAAGATGGGTTGGGAAAAACAAAAAGGTTCACGTATAAGACTAGTTCCCCGCCCCCAACTAGATCCCAATTCCAAATTGATAGAAACCACCCGCATTTAGAAAATCAATAAATAAATGGATGTAACTTTGAAGCAGACATAAATTAAAATTATATGTACTAAGAATTTTTTTAATGGAAAAAAATATCTCAAAATGAAATATTGGAAATTACAATTTTTTAAATAAAATCTCAAAGCAGTGTTTACACTCCATCAGACAATTCTCACTACAAAAGACAATTATTGTGACCGTTGAAGAGAATATGATAAACAAAACATGTACGATCCTTCATGGTAACAAAGGCCAAATGCTTTAAATGTTTAAATCTCGTGGCAACAGCAAAATTTAGTTTTTTTTCCTAGATCGAGTTCTTCACGCTTGCGTTTGGCAATAACTATTCGTTGCGCCGGTGTTTCAAGGATGCAGCATTACAGTTGTACACTCCTTTTGTGCTTTCGACCATTGTGCAGTCATGGAAACCTATTAGGACACACCCTGGATAAGCGAATTATTTAACTCGAAAAATACAGAAGTGATGCATTACCCAATGCCTTTGATGTGTTACTTTTTTTAAGATGAATATAGTTGGTAAGAAAAATGCTAACAAATCCGTTGTCTATTTCGTACATGGTCAGTAAAAAGTATTGGAATAAAAAAAAATTTATTCATGATATCCTGCTAGATAGCATTATATTGGATTCACGTAATAACATGTCATGGGGAGAATCAATAGATATGAATAATGTAGAAGAAAACCAAAAATCCATAAGTGTAAATAACACCAGGGTAACCTGCACAAGACCTCGCGGCTTTGGGGTAGGATACCTTTGGAATCCTAGACTTAATCCCAAAACTCTTGAATTCCTGAAAATTTATGATTTATGAACAAGAGAAAGCAAAGATTTCTGTTATTTACTTGGAACAACCAGTTTGTTTTAAATAACCAAATGATTGTTACTTTAATCATGATAAGGTTTAGTAAAATTCAAAACTACTATAAAGATAATTAATGAAAGAACATATAAAAACTAATTACGTATAAAATTATAAAACAAAGGTTGACATTGTCATCTTTTTGAAATTAGTGGATTTTCTACATCATAATCTTTAAGATCTTCTCTCCCATTTTCTTCCTCTTTATCATCATCTTCATCAGAAAGAGCCCTTACTGACATACTTCTTTAATGCCATAATGACCTTCATTATGATCTATCTTATGTTTTTGATCTTCCTCTTCATCTAGATCACCACAGCTTCATTCATGAAAACAGTCATTTGTTTTTCATTGAAGCCAATCTTGGCTTCACTGGATTGTTTTGTGTACATTTCAAAGATTTTTAAATATTTGAAAAATTTAAAATTTCAAAGGGATAATGTTGGTATGTAAGGAGTATGTTAGTGTTGTTAACAGATATTTTAACACTGCGAAATGTTTCATGACCGAGTGTCTCATTATAGATATATATATTTTTAAATTGTTTACGATACAGAATTTTTCTAAAATTTTAGTATTATTTTTTGGTTTTTGTGGGTATGTGTTTAGCTAACCTTTATAATTAATGTTTATAAATGATAATATGTATTTAATAATTAGTATTTTTTAATGACAAACATCTGGAATTCCAGATTCTCAGTACATATAATTTTAATTTATGTCTGATTCAAAATTAGATCCCTTTATCTATCGATTTTCTTGATGCGGGTGGGTTCTATAAATTTGGAATTGGAATTGGGGGGAACTAGTCTTATAAGTGAACCTTTTTGTTTTTCCCAACCCATGTTGAAAGCAAAATTTGCTACTGAATACATATTTATACTATCAGTTCAAACACATCTCAAGATTGAACCATATTTATAGAAATATATGAAAATATATTTTTCTAATAGACACTTCTGAAGGGCTTACTTACTATATACAATATTAGAAGATAGTTGACCGCATGAAGTAGATAGTAGGAAGAAAGTCCAGTTGTACAATACTAACTTTTACTTTAGTATTTTTTAATTCCTGTAATATCACTGGGGCTGAATAGTCATCCATATCATGAAAAAAATAAGTATTAATATTATTACCACACTAGTTTCTACACTTGTACTATGAACTAATACTATTAGCTTTCATTGTGAAACAGGGCCCAGGTGGCGTCAATAAAGGCATCATAATATTATTAATACACACAATTTTGATTCACATAAACTCTCAACTTTTATTTTAAAAACATCTCCAACGTTTCTGCCCTCAGGCCATTTTCAAGGAGACAACCTTAAATATTGATGTCATGTTCTTGTTGTCCAGATATATATATTGATGAAACTAAACAATATATGAAAGGTAGGATGTATCAACATGGGAATGACATAAAAAATATGAAAAAGGGCCTGAAGAAAATAGCACTAGAAAAAAAAATAAACGATGTTTGTGAGTGGAAAAAGAGAAGATTATTTAAGTGAAAAGGTTTTAGATATAAAATATAAAAATGTATACATGACATGGGCAATTAGCTTGCAGATTTTGAAAAGATTTTAAAGAACATATCAATATTTAAGGTTGTCTCCCTGAAAATGGCCTGAGGGCCGAAACGTTGGAGATGTTTTTAAAATAAAAGTGGAGAGTGACGAAGTGACAGAAAATTAAAATAAATATACAAAGAAAGTAAGAAAATATGTAAAAAAAAATTTTTTTTTATAAGAAAATAAAAATACTAAGCTTAAGTTAAGGAAGTATAAATATAGGTGAATAGGAAACTAATTACTAATTAATACAGCCAAGAATGATAAAATTGAAAATAAAGAACTAGAGTGATAAATTGTAAAAAATATTTATTTAAAATAGTTACAAATATTGTAAAAAGGTAGGTGTAAAGGTAGGTGAAGTAAATGTTGCGAGGTAATATTTTTTTTTGTATATTTTCTTACTTTCTTTGTATATTTATTCTAATTTTCTGTCACTTCTTATAATGTTTGTATCTTGTTTTAAAGTCTTGCAAAGTGTGGTGAAACGTTGGTTAACATTAATTTTTTTTTCTTTATTGAAATTTCCTGTATACATTTAGTAAATATGATGTAAGTTATTATGGAGCGAAACAGGCCTGTGGAGAAAACACCCATTGGTAGCACATGAAGTTCTTACATTTGTAGGTCTCGTGGCCATCTTCTTTTCAGTCGCCTCGGTACTAGTAGGTTTGGATGGTTAGGGAGTTTATAATGGAAGGAATGATAGGATAACATTAAATAGATTTTATTTACTACGTTGTACCTTTATTGATCCAGACTATCTTCCTATAATATATAAAGTGTTGTTATTGGCGTTTTTACAAGACTGGTGGATCTTCACTATTTGAATCATTTTCAAATTTTAGCTATGAATATATTGTTATATTTATATCTGATACTTTTACACAAAACTTAATTATAAAGATTAAGTATTTGAAGAAATATAAGGCCTGAAGATGATATCTTTCTGACAATCTGGCTAAACATCTAATGTGACAGTGCGCAAAGACCACCGATTGCGAAACACTATAGTAAAATCACTTGTTACGAAAAACCTTTGAACATTTTTTTTTTTCAGAGAGTTTCCCTAGAGTACGGTTTAATTTAATTGCATAGAGGATTTTTTTAAAATATTAATTTAGTCCGATTCGCCGCGGAGAGTTGTCAAAGCGTGTACAATGGAAGTGCCGATACTAGCTTCCTCCTTCGCTGAATAGAATGGAGAGGAAATGAGGGGAGTTGCTAGCACATTGTTTTCTTTTTCTTCGACACCCAACCGTATTTCCTTTTTCTCTATTCAATGACAGGGGTGTAGCACGAGCCTCCTTGATCAGCTCCTTGAGGAGGGTTAGCTAACACCTTAGGCTGTGTTTTATGGAGTTAGTATCGATTAATAACTCGATTTTATATGGTAAACTGGAAAACTGTGAATTCAAACAATTGAAATTATGCTAAATGTTTGTTAAGTTAAAATATAACTATGTACAAAAAGAAAAAAAACGTAGTGTAAGTTTTTTCTTCTTTTTTTGTAAATAGTTTACATTTTTTTTTCTAATATTATATTAATAATAAATAAATTAAAAAATTAAAATCTGTACCGGTACAATCCATGAAGGGTCAGAGCTTCAGTACTTTGTAAGGAAGTACTGTTACTATACCAACGGTTGTGCAAGGAGGTGATTTGGTCAGAATCACGCTTGACCGCCAAAGTTTTACCCAATTTACGAGGCTGGGTGCACCCCTGGAGGTGGAACCCACAGGGTTGACTAACGGCTACAGTGTAACATAAAACAATTTCTGCCCAGCCGGATTCAAACCCATGATCCTTGGAATTAGTAGCATCATGCCTTACCATGGTGCCACCGCGATTCCAAAAAAAAATGTATATTTATATTTAATAATTATTATATTTTTATATTACTTTTTGCCGGCAAATAGCAACATTAAATAATTATGGTACAGCTTTTTAATATTTTTCTCTTATATGTATTATTAAATAATTCATTCTGCTTGATGATTCAGGATCACTTTGACTGATTATCCTGAAAATCTTCAGTGGTATTTACACAGTCAATTATAAACTCTCTGTGAAATAGCTTTCGGTAATTCAGTTCACATTATTCTATTCTTCGCTCTTATTATTCAATAAACACTTTAATTTTTATTTTTAATGCTGATCTCTCAATATCTAGTCGTGTGTATTTTATATAATATCCCCATTTTAGTTATACCCAGTATAATGTTAGTTTTTCCTTTGACTATCGATCAGCAGGTGTTCGCACGAGACACTGTTTCGCCATATGGTGGCCACCTGACGAGTACTATTCACTAACTGTACTCAACCTAAAATACGATATTCAACCTTTGAACAGTGTTATCACCTTGTCATAATATCGCATATACAATAATGGTCGAAGATCTGAATTCGCTATAGATCAGGAAGCTATTTAAAATGAATGATAACACAATAAATAAAATTGTTCTCTCGATGGATGCCGGAAAATTCTCGTGGCAGCTGTCCAAGGAAATAAAGGAACTGGAGCGGTTAACTGACTAATTGACCGATTTCGTTAATTATATCGAGTTAATTGAGGTATCACGGGAATTCATTCCGGAGCTCGGAAAGTCATCCACAGTGTAAAAAAAAATGTTATTCTACTTCTTCTTTTTTTTTCTTTTTCATTCGATTTTTGAATATTTAGTGCGCCTAATTACTACTTCTTAATATGACTTTTGTTTTTGATCGGTTTGGAAGTTACTGGCAGACTGTATTCAATAGTAAAATACAAAGAAAATAATTGCTATTTCTAATTTTAAGTCTTTTGTCATAAAGGCTTAATCGAATCGTGGAATTTTATTATGAACATAAAACTGAAACATTAAACTTCAATTTACTCGGTTTGAATTTAACGTGATTAATTTGTTCTTCATGACTCCTGAATGGGTGGGCTGGTTCGGTCATCTCTTTTTTCATCAGGTAAAAAAAAATCACTATCTGAATACGGTACTTACCCCTGTTGGCCTGAGCCAAAGCTTTCATAAACTATCTATTTAATAACGCTAACAATCAAATAATATCAAAATTATTTATGAAATATTTGCGACAACAATTACCAATTTACAGTGATAAGCATAATCTTATATGTAAAACTTATGGAAGTTTTTTAAAATTTATTTTCTTCGAAAACTGTACAATTAGAGTTAGTTTAAGCGATTATTAAAAATGACTAATGTACATAACTTACATGTCTGGTATGTACATTATACTACACTTGTATGTTCATGAGTACATTACTCTGACTAGCATAGGACTGCTAGGGTGCCGTTGATGGTACCTGACTGCATATCCTTTAATTCGGCATGACTGTCCTCGGGGTGGTCCGGACGTGAGGCGGGTCCATGACTTGGCACCCAGATGCACCGTTTCTGTCTGGACCAGTGATAGTGCTTCTTTTAAGCCGGATTCATACGGTTGCTTCTTGCCGCAGATACAAAAGTTAAGTATTACAATCATCAGAAGCCAGATGAGATATTATTACAGGCAGTTTTCAAAAAGATGCTCATTTATACAAATTAAATAAAAATGATTTAAAATGCATTTTATAGGCACTTAGAAAATCACTTATTTTCTCACTCATCAATAATAATGACATTTTCCTCCAGAAGGTGTCATCCTAGAATGGGGAATTAATTTTTATATTATTTTTTTATTTATTAATTGCTGTTTACAGCTGTATTTACATTAAAATACATTAAGTACATCAAAATACAGATATGTAGAGAAACTACCCATTGGTAGCACTTTAATAATCTTTCTACACTAGGTCTCGTGGGCATCTTCTTTTCAGGTGCCTCAGAGAATTGTCAGGAATATATGAGGAAGCAATGTTAGAAAATTGAGGGTTCTAGTGACAGGGAGCTTATAATGGAAGGATTGATATCTGGTTCGGGCTAGATCGGTTACATAGGTCTTTATTTTTAAAATATTAAAATTAAATTTTCGATTTCTTTTAGTTACGGGGTATCACAGCATCAGCGACGATATAATATACCTCACGCCTTAAGCATCGATTATAACTGAGTGTATTACATATTATTGTAGTAAAAAAATGAAATTTTCATACAGCATCCAACGTTTTCCAGTATTATTGTCAATAATCAATCTATTGATTAGCATACAATGAACATTCAAGAGTCCGAATTCAATAATTCCTTCAAATGACTAGGGAAAGATGTACTTCATAAAAATTTATATTTCCTAAAAAAGCTCATAATAAAACCAACAAAACATTATTATTATGAAATAAAAAAAAAAAAAGGATTTCTTTCATTATGCATTATCTTACTCAATAGTATTATATTATTATAATTATTATATTATTAAGGAAAGGGGAAACACATATTTTACAAATTATGAGAAATGAAACAAATCGATCGAACGAAAAATCAATTTTAAACGACTCATTGTTATTATTCCACTATATATGTAAATAAAATATTACATGTATATATGATATGATCACTAAAAACTTTTTTATACTATATAAAGATTATAATAAGGATAATCAAGTTGAGAACAAAACTAATTAAAAAAAAATTCATAAAGGTCATAAGCTTTGGCTCAGTCAGTCCCTTCTGTTGCATTGACATCTGGTGTACGATGTGGAAGCATCTGTTCTTGATTTTTCTTGAATATTCCTTCCTCTCCTTATCTATCTTTCTCCTATACGAATAACAGAAAAATGAATCAAATATTTTTAGCCCAACTCTAGTCCGTTCGCTTGAAAATAAACATGAGAAATCCTAAGGGCATAAGATAAATATTTAAACAAATCCCCTTTCATAATGTAGTTCAGAAAAAAAATTAACAATTATAATTTTAGTTTTTATTATTCCTATTATATTTCTGTTTATTTCTCCTGATCCTTTCTGGGACCTTTTCCTATCTCAAAAAGATAATGTAATCTTAGCTAATGTAATCTTAGATAATGTAATCTTAGATAATGTAATCTCATAAACAAGTAAACTTAAAAAGATAATGTAATCTTAAAGTTTACTTGTTTATTACAATCATATAATTTAAATATTCTGATCTGTATAACTAGTGTTATTCTTACATGGAGACATGTTCTGTTTAAACCATTGGAACTATCAGTTAACTAGGTATGTGATAATCCCTTTTATACTCACTTTTACTCTCTAGAGTAGAAGTAATGAATGGATGTAATTAACCAAAAGGATTAGAAAAATTAGTGTTTTATGTATCGGGTTACTACTTTATTCCCATAGCGCGATGCTGTAAGACCTGAAGTCTTCCTGAATAAATAGTTTATCTAAAGCAAAAAGAATTTTTCTAGCGGGAATAGAAGTTCCTGAAAACCGACGCATTCAAAATAAAAAAATATTCAAGTTTATAAATTAGCACAAGTCAAGGGGTTTCCATTAAAAACTGCATGGGATATTTTAAATATAATCATAAATAAACAATTCTGAAGATTCTAGGATGTTAATATAATTATTTGAGATTGTATGTTGAGGATTATTGTGGCGAAACTACAACATATCCATGTTGGAGTTTCGACTACCCAGTTACATCAGGACAACTTCTTACTTGTACCTTTACAACCCATGGATGGTTCAGAACTTTGTTAGGAAGAATGTAACTAGACCAACGGTTGTAGGAGGAAATTATTTTCCCAAGATAGCACTCAACCACCAGATTTTTTCCCAATTAAGAGTAACTTTATAGAGAGTGGATGGACCCTAGGAGGGCTTTCGAACCCACAGGTTTGACTCTACAAAAGGTTGACTCTCTTTATATACCAATATATGTATATATAATATATTTATATTCAGATTAAGGCTGTTTGAAGGTGAATTCCTTCTCCAGATCAATGAGGATATTAAGCAGAGCTTATCGTTATAAACACCTCCTCTTAATGCTAAAAGGGAGTGTTGCCAAAAGTGAAGTAATCCTGACTGAGATCAGCTACAAAGAGAGACCTGACTCATAAGCAGAAAAATTGAAATCGAGGTGAGAGCATCAAGTTATAAGTGAAGCAACTGTGACCTTTAGTTGCTAGCTTCATTAGAAAATCTAGTTTAGACCGTCAGGATTTCCTCTCGCCTACGGTACGACCGTGCTAGGCCGCGATTTGCCTAATTTCTATGGAGTCGTTCCTCTACATCTAAGGAATATTATTCAGGAAACTATTTAGTTAAATAAAAACCTATTCTAATGGAGCTTTCAAAAAATGGAATATCGACGAAATTTAATAAGGTTAAATCTGGGCTTTTATAATAAAAAACAAATGTATACGAAGTAACAGCCTTAATACTCTGTGTGTTAATGATTACGTTATTAAAATTGAAAACATTAAAAGCATAACGCAGCATTGTACAAAAATCAGAGAATTTGTATCAAGTTTTTACTAATATTTAATAATTTATTGTGGACAGGCTTAATATTAATTTAAAAGATACTGCGATCTTATTTAGTTAATAGTTTTGTAAAAGTTTGAAACCCTGTCTCTACTCCACGATGGATTTCGGACTTAAGCCACAATTATTCTAAACACGCTACAGATTCATGTTATAAGTAAATAATTTCTTTCTCTTAAAGTTTTCATATTTTTTTAAAATTATATTCCTTAACGCTCAACTTTTTTGAATTCGTTAACAGCTTATTTACCATAATTTAATAAGTATAATTTGTTATTAAGAAAGATTCGATTTATTTCGAAAATTCCCGGTAATAAAATATTTCTGTACTTAAAATATTTCCTTCAAAATATTTCTGACGATATTGATACTAAGTTGGAGGCATACTTAAAAACATAAGGTTTATAAAGTTGTTTTTGTCTTTAAGATAATTTTAAAAATTAATCTGGAAGGATGGAAAATCTCGCATCTAATTCTGAAATGACCGTTTAAATATTACATATTGTTATCGTATCAATTCAAGATTAGGAGCTTAAAGATATAATTGAAGGATTTTTGGCAATAATATTACTAGCCACATAATGAAAACTGTTCAGAAGAGAAGTTTCGAAATATTCTACAATATTTATTAATCTAAAATTCTATAATGCTTTATATATTTCATATTCCATAAAAAAGGAAAATATGTAAAAATGGTGGTGTTAGTTGAACATTATAAATAGACCTATGGAGAAACAAAGGAGCATTTTATACAAAAATTTGTTTTCAAAATTATTGCTTGTCACGTTCTTGCTTCAATCCGTTAAATTTTATTATGTTGACTATGCAGGATGTTTTAGGGTTAAGTATTCAAACTGAAAATATGAATGAATGATATAAAAATAAGAAAACAATTCCAATAAAAATATGTCCGGTAACACTTTATTTGGATTATAATAAACATTAAATATGTGTATTAACAACTGTATTAATGAAATGTTAACTTTAAGATTCCATGTTGAATCTTGTTCAGAGTAGAGCCTTGAGTATCAAGACGTGCTAGGCATCTTCATTTCCCAGCAGCACTGCTCGAACGGCCCCGGTGTATGTTATTGTCAAGAATGACAACACTGGATTTTTTTATTTGGCTTGAAATTAAAGATAAAGCCTACGCATGCTCTGTTAATGACCTTAATTCTTTACGAAGCAGGTTAACTGAAACTTGCAAACCAGTAACACATATCTAGTGCTATTCGGCCACTGCTGCGTTGTAAGAAAGATTCCGAACCTACCTGAATGCTCATGGTAATCATTTTGAACAACATTTAATACGAATGTTAATGTTTAAACTATTCGTTACGCATATTAATTTCTTCATTATAAATTAAATTCAATTAATATCATTAAAAAAATTTCTTCATTATAAATTAAATTCAATTAATATCATTAAAAAAATTTCTTCATTATAAATTAAATAATTCATGGTATTGAAAATCTTTAGAAGTAAATATCTCCTAACCAAAGTGTGTGTGAACGGAAGTCTTCATAGTAAATTGCTTTCTGGTCTTGAGATCCTTAATACTTTCAGTTTGAACACAACCCTGAAACACCCTTTATAACAATTGGAATTCTATTGGAAAATGAATAGGAAAAGATAAATTAATTCACATTCTTGTGTTAGGAAATAGCACTGTTATTTGTTTTAATTATGATTCATAGATCCTTTATTAAATGTCAAGTTATTCTGTTATGTTTCAATACTTGGATGCGTGACTTTATTGACATTTTGCTTTGTCTTAGGTGAAGCTATTCACTGCTACGTGTGCTCCAGCGACGTGGACAGATCCTGCGGGGACCCGTTCAACAGCACGTCCAGGAGGTTCCTCATCAGTGACTGTGAGCGGGACCGGTCCTTCACGCCGTATCTCAAAGGAAACGCAGTCTGCAGGAAATTCACTCACATAGGTAACTAGAAAGTTTAATAGTTTAGATCTATCCTCAAGAATACTTATCTGCAGAGGTAGGAAGAATGATTACTCCTCGAGTAGAATATTAAAATGATATTCAGTCAGAAGTTGAAGGTCAGTTCAGTCCAGGAGTTGCACAATAATATCTTGACCACTCCTCTTAAAATAAACCTATCGAACTTTAAGAGAAAGAGCCATAATTATAAATGTAAAATAAAAAAAAGTTAGTATAATCAGAAGGGCTTATCATTGAGTCATTAGATTGAATATTGATACTTGTGACAAATTTACCATGTTAAATAATCTGACTCCAATAATTGACTATGTAAATTGAGCTTAAGGAAATATTGTTATCTCATTTGATTTTATCTTTTTTACAGTTATCTCATACTATCCATTTGATGATTCTAGTACAGGAGTTCTATGTGTAAAACTTGGCACATAGAAAATATGTCTGGAAATCCTGTTAAAAATTAGTTTCTATCGCACTTAAGCTTACAGGAAGGAGTATAATGGAGGGGATATGCTTCCAAGCCGAGTGATGCCAGAAGGCGTAGTCTACTATGCCTTTCGTAGGCATACTGTACTACTTATTTGACAGTCGGAAGTTACTCCTTTTCCCTGTATAGAAGAAACGACTTTGTATAGGGATTTATAAAAAAAGTTGAGAATTACTCAAAGTGTGCTCACATTTTGTTGTTGATACTGTTTTTTTTTTGTTTTTCCAATTACTATTAATTCTCTTCTCTTTTTTTTATATTAATATATTTATTGATAATTATTATTACAAACTTGAGCAATGAGTAATATTGCTAATTGAATACAGTAATACCAAAAAGAAAAAGAGAAAACATATATAATAAAAATAAAAATAAAAAATAAAATATTTATACCATAAATGAGTAAATAAATACTTAATAAGTGATTTACAAAATAAGAAATAGTTATGAACATATATATTACTTATCCATCTATACCTCACTGGAATGCAACTGAAACTGAAATACAGTGTATAAACGTATTATGCATTTCACACCCCTTCTTCATCCTTTGACTAAGCTTATGACATCTAGTCGATCGCGACACGCTTATAAGATAAAAGGTAGGTCTTATATACATGAAGGTTGGCCACCCCCGAAATATAGAATATTGATAATATTTAAAAGGGAGTCTATTTTCACCCCAACATCTTAATTTGAAAAAGTTACTAAGTAGGAAATTCATTTGACAAAGTAATGAATTATAAATTTTAGGTCTTTCTTTTAGAATTTCCCATATAAATCCTAAACAGTGAATCCTAGAAAAATAGTGATAATAAAAAACATGGAAGAACGTTAAAATTATGCTTGGAATATATATCATAACGTAACAAGTCCATCAAGTATGTTCCTAAAGCACCAGCTCTGCTTACATGTGGACATTATAGTGCTTAAGACCAGCTACTAGCGGCTAAAGAGCCAAGCTATTGTACCAGTTGTTTATTTTTTTTTACTTCTAAACGTATAAAGTAATATGTATTTAAAAAATATCAAGGCATTCAAAGCTGTATAACAAGACTTTTTTTTCTCATTGGTAGCAGAGCTTTTCTTGAACAATACACTATCATGAAAGAGCTATTTCAAGTTGTTTTTTCGAGAGTTTAGATCGATTGAAGTAAAATCGAGTTCACCCTTCAATACTTTTTTTGTCACTTGAAACTGCCAAGTAATTACGTATATAAGTTTTTAAATTTCCATTGTGATGACAAAACACTCATTCATCAAGTGTTCTACTTTCATAAAAAAAAAAAAAAAATTGAAAAATCTGCTTTACATTGCCATTCTGATACATCTGCACCCGAATCTCTAATAATATATTATAATATAAATAGTAAATATAGCATATATTTTGGGATTGGCAAGAAATCCAATTTTTTTTTTTTAACCGTAATACCGTGGAAAAGTTACAAATTGCCGAAATGAAAAAAAAAAGGGGGAGGGACGAAATCAAATCGATTCATATCTTCCGGTTGAACATGGACTCTAAACTTTGAATTTTTAAAACTTTACTCAGATAATCGTTAGAATAATTAGACTTGTCATAATATAAATGTGACTCATCACGTCCATTATTATTTAAACTGATTAAGAATCAGAAAAAGAATGGTATAAATATCTAAGGTTCTTTCATTCCCACAAGAAAACACCGGAAAAATCCAAAATTTCAGTCATTCTTATTTTTTGCAATTTTTTTATGGGTACTAAATACAACTTTAACGTTTACCACCAACCACCCAAACCCATTAGTTTTCTATCCTTGCTTCCTCTTCCATTCCTAACAATCGTCCGAGGAGCCTGAAAAGAAGATAGCTTCGTGACCTTCTAATGTAGAAATGTTATTAGAGTGCCTCTAATGGGTAGTTTATTTACATGGCAGTTTCCTACTATTGTAATATAATTTACTAGATGTATTTTTAAGTAAATTTGAATAAATCAATTTTTAAAAAAAGTTTCCCTGTAGAATTGTTTCCCAGAAATATAAAAAAGATGCTTAAGATAAATAGGAAAAAAATTAACTGTTTTTGTTTTTTTTTGTTCATAATATGAATGACTAAATTGATTCATAAACTAAATTGGATAAGAGTAAATTTCGTATAATTTTATACGCCATGATTTATTCGTCCCGGGCATTGCTTAATAGCATCCACTAAAAATTCTAGAGGGTCCAGTCAAATCGAGACTAGCAACGGACCTCGTTGAAATATTTAGGTAGGTACCACATGCACTAGGCCTGTTCGATATGACTAAAAAATATTTAACTGGTGGGGTAAAGAATTAGTAACGGAGAACCTTCACCACTTTATACTCGTGCTGAGACAAACCTAGAGTACACTGCATTCTCAAATTGTGAAATTAAAGCTACTGACGTATTACGCCGTGAAATCATAAAAGCGTCGATAAAATACCTACAACTCCAAATCATCTTTATTCCACAACAATGTTTAATAAAGAAGAGATAATTTAATCAACCTGATGAAATTCGTTGGTCAAGAAGGGTTCGGTAATACGATCCGCTTCCAGGCAACGTAGCCAACGAAGATGTAAGAAATTAAAAGAGTTATCCGGACTAAATCGGTCGTTGTAACGGTTCATGTTTTCAATCGATTGGAGACCACGTCCGTGGAAATAGATTTGTGGTCAGCTCCTCACTAGTTAGCCAACCGTTGCGCTTTCTTCTAGCCGCCTTTCTGCCGTCCACCGTGAACCCGGTGCCGTTCTCGTTTCTTCACTAGCTGTCATTTGGAAATGAAGGGGACTTACAGTAGTAATTGAAGTATTCCAGCACATAGATAGTAGTAAAAAATTGGTAAGCCCATCTGTCATTTTTATTGTTCTCTATTTCAAAGATATCTTTTTCTTGATAATTTATTGACCTGTCATACGTATAGGAATTCGATAGCTCTACACCAACCTTGGACGACATCAAACATTTTGAAAAAAAAAACATAGCGACTAAATCTGTAGAGTACTTTAGGAGATCATGAATAGGAAACAAAAGGACTATACATTTTTAATTATATAGATCGAATAGATGATAAAAAAACATTATTTAGATTTAAAAAACAAAACAAATGATAGATTCAACATGAGCCCAACAATTTATACAAAACTTGGGGAAGTAGTAGGGTACGTGATGAGCATCACGCCAGATTTATTGTTAATTATTAAGTTTTGCTGTTAGTTCAAAAACGGTGTGCTCAATAAAATTTTGATATCCTACAAGAATTCATCATTCCACTAATTGATGTTTGAAATATGATTTAATCAATTAACATTGTATCAAGAGATCTGAATATTGTCGCCTGTAGAAGACAATGTAGAAGGTTTACATCATTGTATCGCACTTTTTGATACGATACTTCCTTCTGAAAAATTTCCAGGAAAAGTGTGTTTTTCTAACGCTTGGGCACGAACGGTGGTAACGAAATTAACTTCACAATTTTATTTAATATCAAAATCTTTCATGAAATATATTCTATTGGAAATTCCATAATAAAGTGCGCTGGAGACGTAGGAGGCAACAAAATCGACTAAAACACACGCTCACTGACCCTCGCCTTACAACTCAGCTCATGGGGTGTAATGCGTGTTGCATCAGTCAGAATGAAGGCGTTCCAGCAAACAGCAAACTGTTGATTTATTCATTCCTAATTATTTTCAATTTATATTTACTACAATAAAGTGAAAGTATTCTTCTTTTTAAAAGCTTGGTAGATCTCGGGCTTACCGGCACAAAAGGAATAACCGGTGTTATCCTTCTGGTTAACAATATATTCCATAAACCATATGAAGATCAAGAACCAAATTAATATAAAATTTTTATAGGAAATAATAATAAGTAATGAAAAAATACACATACATATATTGAAACATTACTAGTTCTAATGAAAATTTCGGAATTATAATTATATTTCAGAACTTATAAATAAATTCATTTGATTTTTTTTTGTAAATTTCAATGCATTCGCTTAAAACGAAGTAAGGTGAGAAAAAAAAAGTTGAAATAAATGATTTTTGGAAATAATAATTTTTTTTTTATATCTCCATGATTTTAACTTTTTATAACAAACATTTCATTAGCTTTTACCTCAATTGGAACGCAGTTGTATTCTAGTACATTATGTAAATTAAATCCTGAAATAACTTTCGAATCGTTTGTTTCTTAGGCGGACTATGCTCATTTTCACATCCCCTCAAACGGTCCCCGGGAAACGTCCCGTTCCACTGGGGACTGGAAAATGAGCCTGGTGGAACCGAGTACCGTCTGTGGCCTAATTATTGGGCAAGGTTGGACCATCCTCACTGAACGACTACCAACAATCATCTGCATTGTGTATCATTATTATAGAATTTAACGTAAAGAATAATTAATTTAATATTTAGAAATATCATAAATACGAAATACTTTTCTTTCAATTAAGTTGTAGTTTATCCCAGTGCCTTCTAAAGCTTATTAACTAAATTTCTTTATTTTCGTATCCTGAACAAAGATTGCCTTAGCAGTAATTTACAAGAATCATTGTTCACAAATTTTATTCGGTTCTGTATTTCTGTTTATTGCAGTCTATGTCCTATTAGTAAGGGACGAAATTTTCATTGGAAGGGATAAAATCTTAAACTTCCCAACTTTGAGAATTAATGCATAACCTTAGCAACCTCGAGTCTGTAGCAGCGTCGGTTCGATTCCGGCTGGCGGTTAACTTTTATTTCTTGGTGGCCTCCCATCCCTCCCTCTCCCCAAATAAAATCTCGATTCTTCCAATTTAGTTAGGATAGATTGGTTATATGTAGGATAACTCTCTGTATGACAGAAATGAACAGGTAGGGAATAAAAAAAAATGGAAACGTCATATCTATAAAGTCCCTATGTGTTAAATACTTAGATCTGCATGTTTTAAATTTTAGTGACTCTTTAAGTAAAATATTTTACTATGACCATTTCGCAATTCAAAATGGGTTCTCAAACTCAGATTTCTCAACTATTAGGACTTTCCAATTATTGGAGGGATGGTACCTCCTCTTC
Source organism: Halyomorpha halys (assembly GCF_000696795.3). Lineage (NCBI taxonomy): Eukaryota > Metazoa > Arthropoda > Insecta > Hemiptera > Pentatomidae > Halyomorpha > Halyomorpha halys. The sequence continues at coordinate 421,824 of NW_027109684.1, forward strand.
TCCCCCTCCCCTTCTTATATTGTTTAACTAGAACTGAGAAGAAAGAGTCCTTATTTTATCCTTCAAGTAAGAATAGGTATGTTGAAAAAATATTAACTTAATAAACACATTCTGTTTTTCCTTATTGTTTAAATAGTTCAAACTATTTAAAGTATAGCTTCTGTTTGATTTTCAGCCTTATAAAATGGAAAGAACAGATATTGTAAAAAAAAACTTTGTTTTTTTCTGAAAATAATTTATCTAATTAATTTTATTTTTTCTAAATTAATATTTGACATTAATTCCAAGAAATTATTGATTCCTTTAATTTCATAAACAATTGTTGAACCAACCCTTTTTACAGCAAACCAATTCTAATTGTGTTCAAATCAACTTCAAAATTCTCATTAAGAAGTAGTACCCAACAATTATTTTAATTACATTTTCTTTTTTTTTTTAGAAAAAAGTGTGGAAGTTCCTAAACTATAATTTTCTTCTTGTATTCTTGATATAAGAAGTGTTTCTTATACCCAGGATGAAATACAAACTAGAAAAATTTTGCAAAATATAATCTTGAAACTCTTGCAATGGACCTCACCAAAAGACCCCTATGTAATGCAAGACTGTTGGTTTTCACCCAACTAATTGTGAGTGTTCATTGTGAAGTGATTAGGCTGACCAATTGGTCCAAATTATATTTGATGGTTAAGGTCTTCCTCCGTCTTCAGTTTCTTCAATTGATAAGCCCTGAATGGCCTTTATATAATAGATAAAAAAAGGAGATGTTCATATCATCTTATATTAATTCATATATGTGTATCAGAGGCAGAGTTCATCAAAAATATGGTGAACTTAATGAAGAAATTATTGATGATACTTAATATAAAAAAGGAAGATGGTCCAGATGCAGTAAAAAAACAACTCAAATAGTAATTAAACTATTTATTGTATACCACTATACAACTATTTGTTTGCCCCACTGAATAGAACCAAACACAAAAATGGTTTTGTGTTTTCTTCCAGTCAGTAAGCCCTGAAGAAGCCCTGTAAAATGGAAATGTTAGCTAACAATAAATAGTGTAATTATTATTTGAGTTTTTTTTTACCGCACTTGACCATCTTCCTTTTACATATTAGACACGGTCAATCAACGATCTTGTGATAATAATCAATGTATGTTCATTATTTTTAAGTAAATAAACTTCATGAATTTATTATTTAATGTAAATGAAATAAACATTAATAAAAATAATAATAACAATTTTAAACATGGTAAAAACACATTTTGTTTTTTAACTTCACTCTTTACCTGATCTATTCCAATTCTTCAGCAATCAATTTTGCCATAAAAGTGAATTAAAATCATATCGTTGAGATTAATTACTTATCGCTTAAAATATTACCTTACTTTAATATAATCATTTTGAATTAATTAATTTTGATTTGCACCAGTTTGAAAACAATTTATTAAAATTTTCAATAGCAAATGAAAACTTGAAACCAATGAATTCTGCTGAAAAAATAAAAAACAACTTTTGAAAGTTTTTAATAAGAAACAAAGTGAAATATTCTTCATAATAACCATTTTTTTTTAATTTATTTTTTTTTATTACTTTAAAAAATTACATCCAATATGTTCCAACCAGATGACAACATCTATCGGGTGGTGTTAAAATAACACATAAAAGTGATAAACATAAGTGAAATGCAAATATTACAGTTTAGACTATTAAAGTGTTGTGAAGGCTATACAATTTTTAAGCTAGATAAGTACAATATGAATTAATCTCAAATAATACAACTAATAATTTAATTAACAACTACTAAAACGAAAATAAAGTAAAAAATAAAAATAAAATAATAATTTTAAAAAAATTAAATTAAAAATAATAAATACTTGAAAAGATGTCGCCTAATTGTTCTAAAGTTGTTTTTTATAGGAAAGTAAAATCAAATTAGTGAAATTTAAAATCAAGTAATTTTAATTTTACATTAATAAATGGAATATGGTCTGGGTGTGGTAAAAAAAAACTCAAATAGTAATAACTACTTTTATTTGGGCTAACGTTTCGCCCCATGTTGCAGGACTTTGTCAGGGCTGTTCTGATTGTAAATTACAAAATACTTTTTTTTTTTTATTATTTCAAAGTTATATTTATATAAAGGTTTAGTTCAATTTCTATTTTATTAGAATGTACTAAAAATGTTTCAAGGAAAAAAAAATTATCTTTTCTCTGATTTTTACTAAATGTAAATACAGTTGAGTTTTGATTATACGGATGTTCAATTAAATGAAATGACAGAAAATTAAAATTGGGTAGCTTTGATATAATTTATTTTTACTTTCAATAATAAACATAAACAATTTGATTCAGTCTCAGGTTAGAAGTATGATTTTAAAATTTCTAGGTTATTTTCTGCTTCTATTACATCATGTGTAAAAATATATGAATTGCAAGATAACTGAAGATAGTTATTATACGTAAAACAGTATATTATTATGCTTTGAATTAAGTTTAAACCGCCATATTTTTAAATTAATTAAATATAAAACTCTGGTACTTTTTTTTTTAATTTGATGGTTATGAATAAACATTGTGAAGATATTAGTTATAATATTATTGATAAAAATGAAAAGATGTGTTGATTATAATTTTTAATTATTGACAAACTAAATTTAATTATCTCTTAAGTGAAGAAACTAATTATATAAATCATATGGATAAATATACCAATTTCTAGTAATAATGTATATAATGATTTGTTTGCAGTAAATGATGAACTGGTCGTAGTCAGGTCCTGTGCTTGGGGCTCAGAAAGTGATGTTGATGGCCCTTGCTCTCCAACGGCACTCAACTATGCAAGAAAGATTGAATCTTGCACAACTTGTACCAGTCACGAATGCAATTCATCACCAAATTTGGCCTCACTTTCAATGATGATTGCATTGCCCCTCGCTTTGCTTGCGTCGAGGTTTTTGTAGAATGTCTAAATTTTTCTACTTCCAGAATACCTATAAGTAAATACATCTGTCAGTTAAAGATAATGTACAAATTTAAATGGTTGTGTTTATAAATGTTAAAATTCTAAATCTGAATACTAATGTGGATAAGGATTGTGATCATGATATTGATTTAAGATTTAATTTTAAGTTAACAATTAATTGAAGGATATCACACAGATCTTAAAACGTGGTCAATTTATACGGAAACTAAAGTAAAAACAAACATTTATACTGACTTGTTAAATATTTTTGAGTCACTAATGCAAAAATGTAATCTTAAACATGAAATTTAAATAGATTGGAGGTAAGATCTTCTGTCAATTTTAACGAATGTTTTATTTATCTAAAAAATGTTCTCAACAGAATTAAAATTTTAAGGTCAAAAAATATTATGGAAAATTATTCCACCATACAAATATTTGACTTTCATGGCTAATATTGTTTTTTTTAATTCAACTGTGAAAATTATATCCATAAAATTAAAAAAATATAGACAATGTTTTTATTGTTGAGAAAAGCTACACCACAAATTAAGAACAGTGTCATCACTCATAACCCAAAGAGGTAGAGGCAACCAACCAAATAAATAATTAACAAAAAAGATATGAAAACAATATTTATTATATTTCTTTATTTATATGAACAAGATTCATTAAATTTAAATGTTTGGACACCACACACAGCAATTCATTACTTATTATTTTCAGTTATGTTTAAAAAAAATGTATTTTATTCTGTAATTAACTTTATTGTAAAATAATTTTATCGTAATATAATTTGTTTAACATTTTCTGTAGGTAATAACCTATATTAATTGTATTGTGTAAATTAAGGGTTTTATCTAACAGGTGTTGTAATAAAATAAAAAATATATAGTTTTGTAAATAGACAGGCATTTAGTTGCACTTTTATCAGATTTCCGTCCACTTTTGTAAATAAAAATACTTTTATAAGTAAGTAATGAAATCATTACCTATTTATCCTTTTAAATTTTATTTCTCTATTTGGATAGGGATATCTGATTTCTCAGGAAGTGCTCGCAAACTTTAGCATATCTGTAAAATTCCTTTATTAGTAACATTATTATTTTTTTTTTTCAAGGTACTATCCTCCTCCATTTTATCTACATCTTTCTGGAGATTTTTAATTATATTAAAAAAATAATTAAATAAATAAAAATTTTAAAAATGAATATCGAATGTATTATTTTTTATTAAACTTTACCTCCCAAACATGTCTTATTATAACTACCACAACATTTCAAATCATCTTGCTAAAATATATATCCTGTTAATAAAAATAAACAATCATTAAATATTAACATATATAATTTATAAAAGGTTTAAATAAATAGGCACTAGTTATGAACCAGGGATACAAACTTTTATGCATTATTTATAAACAGTTCATGTCAAACTTCAACCAAAGTAGTCTATGCATCTTTATGTTATGCAGCTTCCCATATAATCAAAACTTAATTATTAACAAGAATTTGAATATTATAAATAATCATCAAACGAGGAGAAGATGGTTGGGGGTGCGGTCAATGATAAACACAAATAAGTTCGATTAACCTATTTTTAATGTGCCAACGTTTCGGCTAGAGTTTCTAGCCTTCTTCAGGGCTGTTCGCTGGAAAATCAAACGCCTAATGTTTAATGTTCGCTGGAAAATCAAACGCCTAATGTTTATGTAATTAGGCGTTTGATTTTCCAGCGAACATCCCTGAAGAAGGCTAGAAACTCTAGCCAAAATGTTGGCACATTAAAAATAGGTTAATCCAACTTATTTGTGTCATCATTGACCGCAACGCCAACCATCTTCTCCTCGTTCATCATCCACGGTCAACTATCTCTCATAATTATAAATAATTATGATCGTTTGTTCTCACTTGATAGTTTTGCCAACATGTAGTACATTAACAGTAAAATGTTAGGTAGGTAAATAAGTGGTAAATCAAGCCACAATGGCACGTCAAAGGATTATTAATGAGTTAAAAAAGTTCTAGGTTGAAGTTAATGTAGACAAAAAGAAGGGTATCATTTTCTCTTTTCAAAAAGGTAAGAAGAAACTTCCAGTTAACTTTTAGCTAAATGGATGCTTGAACAAAATTTTAAAAAACCTATGTCTGAAACTCATAATTTATAAATGCATAGTTAGGCTGGCACTGCTTTATGGAGTATCTATGTTTACAAATTTCAGGGTGGCATGCTCTGAAAAATTGGTAAAGATAATACTCTAGAGAAGAAAACTGCCAAAATGTATGCCAAGCTACCTATAGTAAAAATAAAAGAAATGATTTCCACACAGCATGGAACTATCATTGATGGTTTACAACTACCAGGAAATGAGACCTTTAGTGTCATCACAAAAGTGTACCAAGTTTGACTCTCTGAGGATAGTAAAATATCATAAGCCTTAGAAAAGACTAATTTAATTGTTATTTTTTAAATATTCAATCAGAGAATGAACCTCATCAATAATTATATTAGTCATAATCGATCTAAATTGAAAACAACAGTAACTCCTTTCTACTTTAATTATATTACAGTAGAAGAGCATACCGAAAGAAAAAACACTGGAGGTAAGAAAAAAAAATTGATAAATAGGACTTTGATTTTTAGGCCAGGTTTGAACAGAGTTCTGTTCATTTTAAAAGTCTAGTACAATCTAGTGTTTTAAAATTTAAAAAACTGCACATGTGTACTAACTCAAAACATTACTAAAGCAAAAAACGGATCCCTTTTGTTAACCAAACACAATACAAATGTTTAAAAATTATTTTTGATGTATGAAAACTCCAAGAATGAACTTACAAATGATGATTATTTTTCTGAATTAGTCAAGTTAACTTTTTTTTTCTCTAAAGGACCTAACCTTATTTATTAAAGAAGATAGAATCTTGTAGAAATATGTGATAGAACTACTCAAATAATTTGCCATACCACTTTGGCTGCTAAGACCAATATAACTGTTGCTTGCTGTATCTTCACTAATATTAATCCAATAAAGATTTTTTTATTTCATTTTGTTTTTATTTAATCTTGCTAAAAATTTAATTAACCTTCAAAAGAGCATCTAGAATGTTCAAGGTGCATATATTTCAAATTATTTGGAAGCCGAAACTCTAAAAGACAAAAAAAAATCAACAAAATCAAGAAAGTTGAGAGTGGCTGTGGAGGTGAGCTGGACATTAAAATCTGAGAAAAGAAAAGATGGTAGAAGTGAGAGAAAACAGTCAAGACCCCCAAAAACACTTAAATTTATAGGTGCAAAAAAGCATTAAAAAGCTCCTCTCAACAGGACGAAATTTTTAATGCTATTCATGCCCACTGGAAAACAATACAAAAGCTGTGGAACACTTTTTGGCACAATTTATTTTAAAACCTTAATTTGAAGCAGAACTCAATAATCCACTCCAAATGACCCTACCACCTAAAGCATTTTATCCTTCTGAAATATCCATCATTCAACGATTACCTACCCACAAAGCTCCTGGATACGACCTAATAACATCCCACATCCTTAAACTTCTTCCTCGAAAAGCCATCCTATTCCTCACCTAAATATATAATACCGTTCTCTGTTTCACATATTTTCCTGACCCATGGAAACTATCTATAATCAAAATGATCCCCAAACCCCAAAAGCCGCCAGAACACCCATCCCCATCTCTCTATTACCGATCATGGGAAAAATCCTCAAAAAACTTATTTTGAATCACCTATACCCCATCCTAGATTCCAATCATATAATCCCAGATCACCAGTTTGGATTCCGAACATCCCACTCCACTATCCAGCAATGTCATCGTGTGGTGGACATTGTCTCGTCTTCTTTGGAGCATGGAATGTACTCCGCGGGAGTCTTTTTCGATATAAAGCAGGCTTTTGATCGAGTCAAGCACCCGGGACTGTTTTACAAACTCCGTAAATTCCTACCTCCTACATATTTTCTCATCATCCGTTCCTTTCTAACAAATAGATTATTCCAAGTAAATCACAATGGTTCCTATTCATCCCTCTATTTTCAATCAGCTGGTGTCCCTCAAGGTAGTATTCTCGGTCCCATCCTCTACACTGTCTATACAGCTGACATCCCAACAACTCCTAACACTATCCTTACCACGTACGCTGATGACACATGTGTGCTCACAGTTAGTAATAACCCTTTGATTGCATCCCAAACTCTCCAGTCCCATATCACAATCCTCGAAGAATGGTGTAGAAATTGGAGGATAAAAATAAATCACATTTACTCTTCGTCGTAAACCTGCCGACTGCCTTACAGTATACTTTAATAATGTGGCTCTTACCCCTGTAGAACAGATTTGGTATCTTGGACTACATCTTGACAAACCACTAACCTGGAATCCTCACACAAGACTGAAAAGACAAGAAACTGTATGCAGATTTTGACTATTACAGCACTTACTAGACAAACGGTCTAAACTTCCAACTCATTACAAAAGACTGATCTACATGACAATAATAAGGCCCTTCTGGACACACGGAGTTGAGCTTTGGGGCTCCACTAAACCTTCGAATTCCTCTCGTATCCAATCTTTACAATCCAAAATCCTTCGTAAAATCCTCAATGCTCCTTATTTTGTTACTAATAAAACCATCTATAAAGACCTAAATATTCCTTATGTAACCGATCTAGCCCGAACCCGATAATATTCCTTCCATAATAAACTCCCTAACCACCCAAACCCACTAGTTTCTAACATAGCTTCCTCTTCCATTCCTGGCAATCCTCCGAGGTGCCTGAAAAGAATATGGCCTCGTGACCTTATATTGTAAACTGTTTTTAGAGTTCTACTACTGGGTAGTTTCTCTACATGCTGTATCATATCATTATGATCAAATTTACTTGTTGTATTTTTTATATAGTTGTAAATATCAATAAATAAATAAATAAAAAAACCTTAATTAGACTTTTTTTTTACAATTAGTACCCATCTGAAATAGGTGCTTACACCATCTCTGTGTAAGCTATTCATCAATATAAATAAAATATTATGAATATATTTTAAAATCATAATTCATGATTTTTTTTTTTCATTTTTTGATCTTTTATTATATTTGATAATAATCTATTCATAAATATTCCTGTTATATTAATTGTTATTTATATGGCTTTATTTATACAATTTTTAACAATATTTATTTTTATGTAATGCGGATTATTTCAAAAATTGTTCAATATAATTTCACTAGCTTTTTCTCATGCATCTATTAACTACAATGAGATTTCTATTTTCTCTGCTAATTTTCTTTTACATATATCTGATTGCATTATTATTTTGTAGTATTTCTATTTTATTGTTTTCTAGTATTTAAAATTATTTATGAATTTTATCTTTTTATTGATATTATTTGAACTTTTAAATAGATCATCTAATTATATCTTTATCCATTATACATAAAATATTATTAACATACTTTAAACATAATTTTGGTTCTATGTTTGATTATTTGGTTGTTTTTCTTTTATTATGTTTGATAATAATTCATTCATAATATTCCATATAAATTAATAGAGTGTTGACTTGTGATTTGTATTCCTACCTTTTTTGATGGCTAAATTTTAAAAAACTTCTCGAAATATTTTCTTTTTTTCAGATGGATTTGCTGACCGATATATAAATAAAATAAAAAAATACCTTAAACCTCTACTTTCATGAGGAACATTTTCCAGTGAAAGCATAGTGGCTATTTTTTTCACATAGCACCTGGTTAAGATCCTTGCAATGGAGTTGGTGATTCAATAAAGAGACCCTTAAAAATTAAATTAAAACCCCAGTAAAACTTACCAATTTATATTTGCTTTTTTAGCTCATGAAGACTATTAGATAAGAATGTATCTTGATAAAGCATTTTCTATCAAAGGAATAAACCAATGAATCCTATGGGTTTATTTCCAATATCATACAAAAAATATTGGTAAAACATTCTTAATGGAACTAGAAGCTTGCAAAAATAAAGCATCAAAATCTTGACTTATTATTATTATTAATGTGACTTATTAATTGAATCATTATTCACACATGGACTATGTCCATTTTCGTGAAACTTAAATATTATATTTTTAGCATTTCTGTTTTAATTAACATGAATGAAGAGTTGAATTTATGAGAGTAGAGCATTAATTTCTAATTTGTTTAACAATGAATTCTTTTAAATTTTTCCCTGTAATTTGTAACAATACTACTTACCTATTTAAGGAATATATTTGATAATTTTAAAATATGTGTTTTTCAAATTTATAAATTATCATCTGAAAGGGAATAGAATATACAGTAAAATGAAACCTATCTCACATCTCTCGCTAAATTAAGGAAGCTTCTAGAGCAATTCCTAAACTTGTTCTCTGGTTTTCAGCCCATATATGATACCTATATGAGTAATTAAACAACAAGAGGTTTCAGTTCTATCAATGGATATATTCTTCACCTGTCTGTATCATACCATCAAATTTACTTATTGTAAATAATTTAATAAAGTTGTAAATATCAATGAATAATTTTTTAAAAAATAAGAGGACATACCTCAGTGAAATTTCATTTTCAAGTATATATGAATAGAACAAACAACTTTGCCAAATTTTAAGAATATGTGCGATAGAAAGGTCCAAAGGTGTGTAGAATAGCCATGGAATGAGCAAGAAGTATTGTCAGTTTAAGACAAAAATTAGGTAGAAACACAGAAACGGTAGTTCCTAGCATATGAGGAAAGAAAATGTTGAAACAAGCTGGTATACTTGAATATTTCAATTTAAAAAAAATTAATCATTTTAAATATTCTCTTCTGTATTCATTAAAGAATGTAAGATCTTGTAGAACAATATAGGCAAACAAAAAAGTGCCACAGTTAAGAAAAAAAAAACAATGTAGCACTTTAAATATTTCCCTCTGATTATTTATTAATATATTGATTTATTCTAATTAGTTCCAAATGATGATACTGTTGAAAGGCTTATAGTCTGAATTTTCACAACGCACAGAACATAACACAGACAATCAGGAACTTTTAAGAGGTAATTTAAGAAAAAAATCATGTTTGATATTACAAATAATTGATCTGTAGAAGCAATATCATTCTACACTTTTTTCTTTGTATATTCTTATTTATTATTCAGTAAAAAATTCCTATATTCTGTTCAGTTGTATTTACATGAATATTTAATATCAATAACTAATGTCAAAAATTTCATTCTAAATATATAACTAAAAAATAAATAATGAATTCAAAGTAGTTCTTGCGATATATAATCTAAATTGTGTATAATGTAAATAAGTAGGAATGATATGTTAATAAAAAAAAAATGTCACAATAAATCAAATATAAATTGCATCATAATGAATCCAATCCACAGAGAAGCAAATTAAAAAAAAAAATTACATAATGACTAAACTCTTTACATAATAAACAAGTTATACTGCTTGATAACAGTTATCAGTTATTATGAGACTGCTATATCTTGATACCAGTCTGTTTAATGTTCATTGAATGACTAATTTTCTGTCATACTTTGAGACAGTTAGAGATGTATATTTGACAGTTATTGGAGAAGACTAAGCAAATGTTATAGCCTTCGTATTTTTTTCTTTATTTCTGACATATCTTCATGGAAAAATTTGAGAGCAAGTTTGTATTAAAAACACTAACTCCTAGACTTTTACAACACACAGTTCAATACATAAATAATACCAGATGTTATTGTGATACTGACTGCTTCTTATTTATTGTATATATATATTTATTGTGCCTAATATAGGTTTATAATACAACTAGTTTTAAGCAATGAGCCTACTTACATTCAGTCATAATCATTTTCAAACAATGAAATCATTAAGAGCCAACTCATAAATATAATATACATTGGTAATTCATACAACATTAGACAATCCTTGAAGGTCAAGTTTTGAAGAACATGTAGTTCACGGCCTTTACTTTTCAACAGCTTATAATTAACCACTTACAATTAAATTAAGTCTGCTATATTAAAATTATTGAGTAATGTAAGAAACATATTTTTTAATCCAGACAATTAGGCATGAACATAATTTTACAAATGTAGATTATTTCAACTGTTCTCCAGCTTTTGTACTGATTTAGGTCAAATGAAAAACAATAATGAGTCTCAAAACATGTGTAGAATGGGCCTTCTTAGACACAAGGCATTGGTGGAAGTCAAAAATAACTTTACCTATAAAAACTGAAATACAGATAAATAAATATTCAACTGAGATAAAAAGTGCATCAGATGAATACATAATAAGAAGCCCATACAAGATCGAAATACCCAAGAAAACATACACTGAACTCATATGGGAGCGACATAGCAAATGGAAAAATCATGAAGCCGTAGTAAGTAGATTATAATTATTAAAATAAGTCTATTTAATGAGATTTGCTGTCGGCTAAGTTAAGTAGTGTTGCTATGTCCAAATAATGATAGTGATCATTTTATCAAGATTATATATGAATATAATATCAAGTACAATATTAATTGCATAAAGTAAACACAATATTTACTTCAATAAAATTATAAAAGAACAAGACCCTCCTTTTTTCATCACTTTTTACTTAGATTATCTAATCTTTCAATAATTGATAGGGCATTTAAAAATAATAATTCACTGATTACAATAAAAAATTTATTTGGATAATACACTTACAAATTTTATTTCATATTATGTACTTAAGATCTATGAACTTTTTAGTTATCGACTACATTAATAATAATTGCTTGAATTTACCTTAGTTGGGTTGTATATTGTTCACAAAAATTATAAATAATCCTTCCTATAACTTATTTGTTAGAAGCCAATTTTTATTTTCACTATAAAACATTAATTTGCTAATTTTTATGATATAATTCTAAGTATGGTTACCCTTTTGTACAGAAAGGAATAAACTTAACAAAAATAAATACGAAACAAATTCCATAGTTGAAGATTCAACAAATAACCTCGTTAAAAATCTCATCTCTTCTATTTCAATTCAAAATACATCCATTAGCTCTCTCTATTGGTGATATACAGAATAATTTAATACCGCTACCTATTGGTAAAATAAGCTACTAAAACAACTTCATAAAAATATTATTTTAGTAGTTAATTTATTTTTTATATATCCATAATGATTATTTTTTGTAATTTAGTTATTTTTTAGAATTTATCTTATAGCTACATTTCATAAAATGATAATTAAAAACCATGAATTAATATTAGGTAGAAGATAATTAATTTTCTCTAAAATTGAGCCTGTTAACATATAATGTTCACTACATGGGCAGTAAGGGTGCATATGAATGTGAATTTTACAATTTTTTAAATATAATGTTTGAAATTTAATTTGTTTCTAACATCTATCTACATATATTTCTTACATTGCCCATCTTTAAATTTATCTCTTTTTAACAAATTATTATTTTTTATGAAATTTCATTTTTATCCATTAACTTCCAGGTCTGTGGCCTAACTAACAAAAAATATACATTTACGGACCTAAAAGAATATTCTACAATAATTGGGAAATGTTTGGTTAATGAGGGCTTATGCGGTGGAGATGTTATAGCAATATTACTCCCTAACAGCCCAGAATACATCAGTATCATTTTAGGTGCATCGGGCAGAGGTCTGACTATATGTTCAATAAACCCCTTATATACACCAGGTGAACAATATTTCTCAATATTTAGGTAATAAGTTATAGAAATATTAATATAAACTACTTATAATAATAAAAACTTGATTTCTTTATTTTAAAAAATGTACAAGTAATAATTGTAATTCTCAACATAAATGTAGTACCACCCTATCATAGCATTTAATAAATTAGAAGGATAAGAAATGAATAACATTGTGTATGGTGACTAAATTTTCATATTGAAAAAAAAGGGCATTTATTGAAAGACGCTAAAAATAGAGATCATTTGTCACCTTTTTGTTTTAAATCGATAAAATATGTGTTTTTGAAATTGAGGATTTTTAGACAAATGTCTACAAAAACAAAATTACAATTTTCACTATAAAACATGCAATATATTTTTAAATGATCATATTTGTGAAAAAATAATAATTATAAATTGATTTTTAATGACTAGCTTGAAGTAGGATTAGTTAAATTATCACACACAACATTATATATTCAATAAATGATAAAAACAAGTATAAACAGAACCAAAAATAATTATGGATACTTATTACATAGAAACATATTCGCTTTAAACTAAAAATATTGTGGGAGCAAGTTTTCATTGGTTTTCAAGCAAGGAATCATTTAGATAATACTGTTGAGGTGGTTGTGTTAGATTGTCTGACTCCAATTAATAATGGAGGTACTCTGTAGCAGAGGTTGTCAACAATGGGTGCTCAAACAGGTTAGGTAGCTGGTTAGGAGATGAATGGACAGGATGAGTCTTAGGGGTGCTAGCCATAAATCCTCAAGGATGGAATCTTTGCTCTGCAGGGTACTAATACTAGTAATAGTACAAATATTAATACAAAGTGTTTGCCTGATGACTGTAGTAGTTCAGGTGTTAGCTCATAGGTTGCATTGCCGAGCCATAGCAGTTTTTGAGGCTGTAGTAGTTACTGTATGGATACTTAGCAGGTAGCAGTGTCGCTACAATACCATTGAATACTAAAGTTTCATTACAATATGCAAGTATCTTCATTAACATATTCCCTTTGATGTGTTGATTACTCTGCAGTTTGTTATCTTTGCTCCCCAATATCTACGTATTTATCACTGACAATAATCCTTCTATTGGAACACTTGTTGCTGGAAGGCACTTCACAAATTATTTTTAAGTTCACAAGATTTAGTTCACTGGGGACTTCCACAGTTACAGCTTGGGTCTGATACTACACTATACTCATATATGGTGTAGTTTAGAACTGTTTTTAAAATTGTTTTTAATATATTTTCCAGATGAAATATCTCATCAACTAAAAAATTCAGGAGCTAAAAAAGTCATAACATTTCCTCATAAAGTGCAAGATGTGATGAAGGCAGTTGACAACCTTAAAATGACAAAATGCCTCCCGCCAAATTTCAAAGTATTATCCATTAGAATAGATGAACAAAGTAGCCCAAACCTTCCTAAAGAAATAATAAGTTTAAATGACTTAGTAAATAGATTGGCAGTTACTAATAGTCCAAAGACTGTGCCCTCCAGTATAGCTGACGATTCTCTGGCATTCATTTCACATTCTAGTGGTACCACTGGCTTACCAAAAGGAGTTTGCCTTACACACAGGAATGTCACAGCTTCAATTCTACAGATGATGGAGGGACACACAACATTTTTTAAAGAAACTAATGGTAATATGCAAATATATATTTAGTTGTAACATATTTTATAATCAAATCTACATTTTGAAAACTATTTTATCATTATTTTTTTTAATGTTAATTCACTTTCTAGTCATTAAAATTCATTTGTTGTTAATAATTTTGAAGGAAGCTGCAAACTTCCATTATTAATTTTTGTCGTTATCGGAAAGGAAATAGTCCTGATTAGCCAAACAGTTAGAGCTTAGAAATAGTATCTGGTTTCTATTACTGAATGTAGCTGAACAAAGTTCGACCATAATCTCTTAATTCAGAGAAAACCCTCAAGTTAAAGTCATAAACATGGAAACAATTGAGTAATGAATAGATATCATATTAGTTTATATAACTTTTTTTCACACAATTGTGTATAAATTAGAAGTGAAATGTTACAAAATTCATCAGTATAACTGGTAAGTGAAACCATGCCATGTATCTCATTATATTCATTACATTCCATTAAAAAAATTACAACAGCTCCAATTTATAATTTTAATAGTCATTTTACCTTAATTATACGACTAAATATGGTTACAGATAATCACCAAGATGTTATACCTATGTTTCTGCCCATTTTCCATAATTATGCTCTTGAAATGACGTTATGTGCATTATATAATGGATCTAAACTTGTAACTCTTCCAAAATTTGAAGAAAAAACTTTCTTATCCACACTAAAACAGCATAAAGTAAGTACACTAAACAATAAAAGGAAATATTTATAAATGATAAAGGATTTTACATTAAAGTGGGTAATTTTCTAAAAAATTCAATGAAAATTGATTGTTGGTCTACTTTTATTCAGGCGACAATACTTTTCGTTGTCCCTCCAACAATACTTTTTCTGGGATCCAATCCATTAGTGACTGAAGATCATTTGAAATACTTGAAAGTTATATGTACTGCTGCAGCACCAGTTGGTAAAGATGATATTGATCGGTGTTTGAAGAAAGCTCTGAAAAATATAAATTTCATTCATGGTAAGAGACAATAATTGGTAGAACTTATGAAAACTTTTTAATATCAGCATTAACTTTCAATGTTACAATTAATAGTACATTTACATATATTTCCTAATGGTATCAATTAATTATTAAATTTGCATTGATAATTTCCCACAGAAATACTCTCTCATTTGTCACTTTGTAAACAATGTTTTTCTTAGAGTTGTTATTCAATATTGTATTATGATAATTCAAAAGATTTTGAATATCATATTATTGGTTTCTGAGCCCTCTGGGTCAGTTGATTTTTTTAACAATAATTTCATCCTTTTCATTACCAAACAATAAGCCTAGGTCCAAAGGATAAGATCTTTAAGTAAAAAAAAAAAATGTATATATATTTAGTTTCCTTCACCACTATGATTAAAAATTCCATAAAGACAATAATTTTGTTCATCAAATTACTTATTTTGAACATTCCTTACAGCAATTAATTCCAAAGATACCCCAAGAGCACTAGTAATTACTCCTTGATTCAACATTTTACCAACTACTGAAACATATGGACCCAAGCATACTTCCAAAAAAGACTTTATTGACTAAACGATACCCTTGTATCAATATTAACTATTTTGCATCATAGCTAACAAAAATCTAATTAAAATTTCTGTTTCCATATTCTACAGCATATGGGCAGACTGAAGCTATGTGTTGTCTTACTCATACACCTTATGGAGACAAAAATTATAGTTCAGTTGGTAAAGCATTGGCCAATACAGAACTCAAAATTATTGACCTTCAAACTGGCCACCCGAAAGGACCTAATGAAGAAGGAGAACTCTGCTTTAAGGGGCCACAAGTAAATCCTTCAATTATATTCATAATTATTTTCTTTTATTATTTTTCATTTCCATTGAAATAAAATATTTAATAAGGAAAAATAAATTAAAAATATTTATCAATTATGAGAAACATTTAAACTTTTTAAAACAAAAGTGTCTAAACATTTGGAGGATCATAAAATTCATCAATCAATTCAAAATAAATATAAGTTAAACTTATTTATAAGTTTTTATTTGGAGAGTGCAAATTCATTTTGATTAAATAAACATCCAAAAAAAAATGTATACATATACATATATTATACATATACATATATATGATAAGAATTACTATTCCAAAATGAACCTACAGAAATTATTTCTTCACTAATATGAATTCTAAAATTCATCAATTAAAGGCAACTTCATTATTGCTATCAAGTAGCAAATAAAATTACTTGATAAGTTGAAATATTATTTTAACTTGGAGGATATAGAGTCACCTAGTTAGATTAACAATAACTATTTATTATTTTTCAAAACATTAAATAGTTATTGTTTATGCTGTTTTAAAACTGATTATATTAGAATATAGCTCTTTTATTGATATTATTATATCACTTAACCATCTAACTGAATTATTGTATTTTAGATGTCACTTGGTTACTTGAATAATCCAGATGCTACCAAAGAAGCTATAGATTCCGAAGGCTGGTTCCACACAGGAGATGTTGGTTACTATGACAAAGATGGATTTTTTTATATTGTCGATAGGATCAAAGAAATGGTAAAAGTTAAAGGATTTCAGGTATTCTTTTTTATTAGTCCACAACTAAGATGAAATTTTAATCATATTAATACCAATGATCATTTAGTAACCCAATGGGTCCATATTATGTTTAAGGTTGCCCCAGCTGAATTAGAACATATACTTCGAAGTAAACCAGAAATAGAAGCAGCAGGAGTTATTGGTATTCCAGATACGAGAAAAGGTGAAGCTCTCGTAGCATTTATCAAGAAGAAAGAAGGGTCATCGATAACTGAAAGTGCCATTCGTGAATTCTTAGCAGGCAAAGTAGCTCCATTTAAATTAATAGAAAAATATATTTATGTTGACTCAATACCTACAACTCAATCCGGAAAAATTTTACGGAAGGAGCTGAAAAAGATGTATGGATCTATG
The DNA here is from genome assembly GCF_000696795.3 of Halyomorpha halys. Taxonomy (NCBI): domain Eukaryota; kingdom Metazoa; phylum Arthropoda; class Insecta; order Hemiptera; family Pentatomidae; genus Halyomorpha; species Halyomorpha halys. Next base: position 439,103 of record NW_027109684.1, read on the forward strand.
GCTTAAACTAGAACTATTGATTGTAATTAGTTGGACAGTTTAGTATTCATATTTTATATTCAGTGCCCTCTTTATATGCAATGCAAAAAAAAAAAATCTATTTTTTATTTTAAGCACATGGCAATACTTATTGATGTAATATATTGGGAGAGGGAACTAATGTTGGTTTTCACTGTTCATTTTCTCTTATCAAATCTTTTGATAAATGCCTCATACTCCTCCCATCTATATTTTTCAAATCTGCAAAACTTAAATATCTCACTTCATGTTTAAAAAATGAGAGAGATTTACTTTAAATTTTTTTTATTCTTATTTATTTATTTAATGTAATATACAACTATATAAATAATAAATACAGTAAGTAAATCTGTGGACTGTTTCATTTACACTTGAAAATCTTGGGAAGGAACCACCCATTGGTGGTACTTCAAAACCAGTTTGTACTGTATTACAAGGGGGATCATTCTTTCAATGAAACATTTTTTGGTGATAGTGGGTCAAAAAATATTAGATACATGTCGGTTCATAGAAATTTTTCATATTTTTAGAAAGTTTTTATATTATCATATGTTGCCTTCACTCTGCATGTATTTAATCATATTCCAATTGATTATTATGTTATTATATTCAAATTGATTTGTTTTTTGTCTATATTAAGAATAGAAGATTATTTACTGTTTGTTTTTTCTGCTAAACTTTGTTACAAACTGGATTTAAAATGCAGATACTTATTAGAAACCTCACTAATATGGATTATATATGGAATTATAACAATATTTTTTCTTTGTAAAAATTAAAATTTAATTGTGTTGCTGGAAAAATAAATATATGATTTTTTTTAATATCCTAATTTATTTTTAATTATTCAAAAGATTTTTTGTTTCCAATATCCAATTCCTATCCCTATTCCCTACTATTTTTCTTGAAGATAAAATTGGCGGTGGCCTAGTGACGTTTCGTAAATTCTGGCAATGGCCAGATTCTTCAATTAAGTCAGGAGTGCCTGTTTCTACAGTTACCTCATTCATCTGTCACTGCTTTTTAATACCAGTGATGCAATTGAGAGGGAAGTCATGGGATCTCCTGAAAACCAGTTTTTTCCTATACAAGTGGTGAAGAACAATCCTTATCTGGAGTTTCTCAGACTGATTATAAATATAGTCAGTTCTTGACTTAAGACCACCTCAGCTAATGGACTTTCTGACTTATAATTTAAATAAATAACTTTTTTTGTAATAAGTTGTGCACTCCTGGAGTAAGACAAGATGATTCAATCAATTTTGTATAAAATCTGAATGATGCAATCAGTTCTCTCAGCCACTGTACAGTCATTGCCTTGCACCAAATGAATGAATTATACATCCAAATATAATATACTATATTTAGCAAACAAATAAAATATTTGTATGTAAATTCTTAAATTTATTAATTTTTTTTTAATTTATAAAAAAAATAAAAACAATTTAATAACTAAAAATGATATGATAAAAGAATTATTTATGACATTTAGAACTATTATTACTATCTACTATCACTATTTATTTAATACCTTCTGTCAGCCTAACCCTCATTTTACAAATTATATAACTGTTCAGTGATTTTACTAATCGTTGCTCAAATTGTATAACTGTAATTTATGTGTAGTCAGTAGTTCAGACTGTATTATTTATTTTCAACACAGTGTAATATATATAAATATATTGAGGTTCCTTTTCTTTTCTAGCTGTTCAGGCTTTACAACAAATGGAAAAAAATTTTTTTAATGGTCATAAGAAAAATTTTAAGGTTAACAATAACTGCAAGGTTTGAGTTAGATTCTGTACTTCTGAAAGAAGTACTATCTATATCTTGAGCAATCGTTTTACAAGGATGAAATGTAAGCATTCATCAATTTTTTCCCCATATATTTTGCAATCCAAGATTCCATTGACAAACTCACTAAGCTACCCAACTCAATCTCTAAAATTGAACTAACAAGTATTATTACATTTTTAGACAACTAATACAAATCTTAGATAAACAAATACGTCATAGTTTATATAAGCAAAACATAAACATAGGGTAATTTAATAAATAATGTTCTTCTTTTCCATGAAAAAAACATTAAGGAGAAAAGGGATAAAGCCAGATCTAAATATGGATAAATTAAATACGATTATTCATAGCTTTATTTTTTTCTTAAAAATATAATAAATAATTATTTTTATCATGAGTAAAATTTTATTAATATTTGAAATTAATTAATCAAACATATTTACTCTTTCGAACAGATGAAGAGTTCTTCAACACCATTAATGGTTTTGAAGTTCATAATGATTTACAAAATAAAATAATTAATCACATCAGCTCAACAAATGACAGTAAAGAGAAATTCACAGAAATTCAGTTCACAGATTTATACATGTTTTTCAGTTCCTTCCGTAAAATTTTTCCTGATTGAGTTGTAGGTATTGAGTCAACGAAAATATATTTTTCTATTAATTTATATGGAGCTACTTTGCCTGCTAAGAATTCACGAATGGCACTTTCAGTTATCAATGACTCTTCTTTCTTCTTGATAAATGCTACGAGAGCTTCACCCTTTCTTGAATCTGGGATACCAATAACACCTGCTTCATCAATATCAGGGCTACTTCGAAGTATATGTTCTAATTCAGCCGGAGCAACCTAAAAAAATTATTATGATTAAAATATAAGTTCTTATTTAATCAAATTATAACCATAATTAAGTTGAAATTTATTCTCGCTACTTCTACTAGCCTAGAATAATGATCATTAAATAGTGAAAAGAATGCAAATTGCTGCTTACTTTAAATTGTGGCACATCTAACAAATAAAATTTTTTTTTTTATTATTTTATATTTGACTTATTCTATAGGCTTTGTAGACCATAGATTTAGACCAAGGCTGTGCTTAATTTATGACAACACTACAAGCTTTGGGACAGTCATTAAGATGACCTCATCAGTAGAGAAAGTAATCTCAGTATATGATGTCATCTTTAGAATACATCCAAATCAATAATATATCATAAATTTTTAGTTGTCTGATGTTCCACTGTTTAATAAAAGCAGCTATATGTTCTCTTGAAATGATAATTATTAAATTTAAATAATTTTGTAAAATTAAAATTTGAGAATTTACAATGAAAGAATTTAAATATTCTAAATAAAGTTGAAATGAATACCTGAAATCCTTTAACTTTTATCATTTCCTTAATTCTATCAACGATATAAAAAAATCCATCTTTGTCATAGTAACCAACATCTCCAGTGTGGAACCAGCCTTCGGAATCTATAGCTTCTTTGGTAGCTTTCAGATTATTCAAATAACCTTTTGACATCTAAAACACCAGTAATTCAGTTTCATTAGTTCCCTTAGTGGTTAGGTAAAGAAAAGTGAATTTATGTCTTACATACAAAGTTAATTGAAGGCTACAAGGGGGGAACGAGGTATTTCTCTTTTTTTCTAAATGTTTAGGTAAACAAAAGTTATCTTGGAATCACCTATTCTTTACACTTTCCACATATAATTCAACAGTAATTTTTGCGATGTTTATGATTTTTTTCTCCTGTTTTATATTACCATCATATCTACTATCCAAAAATCAATTACTGACTGTAGTTAACCATATTTAGAAACAATTATTGATTTGTCTCTGTTTTTCTTTTTTATTCCTCAATAATATTCCCCTATTTTAATAATTGCCATTCAATGATAACTTCAATATAAGAACTAGTTGCTAACAAAAAATTAGTTGTTTATAATATTTAATGATGTTATCTATTCCCAGAGCAGAAATTGTTATACTAATGTTATCAATCAGTTTTAGCTAGAGTAGGAAAATCAAGATATAGTCCATTGATTTGAATCCCACTTGGAAATATAATAGAATTTAGGGAAGGGTTTTATAAACAAAGACAAAGAGTATATGTTTCCCTTAATAGCCGCCACTACTGACTGCCCCAAACAAAGGTTTCCTGTCAGAGAGCAGTGTTGCCATCTACTTTTTTATTTACAAATCAAATATCAAAACTTATTTTCTACAAGTGGAAATGAAGAGAGAGGGAACCCCCAGTGGTCACCAAAAGGTTGCCACCCAGCCATAAAAATAGTGGGAATATCAAGATTCATTTTGCAGGAGAGCCATGATATACATATTAAATGATCCCCAGGAGGAAATCAAACTTGCAAGGCTTTGAATATTGTAAAACCCTTTTCCCACCACGTTTCAGCATCACAACCTAAATATAAAGGTATACAAAATCAACTACAAAAATACATTACATAATTATTACTATATTATTATAAATAATTACATCCTAGGATTTCTGCTTTACAGAATAGATAAATATTTCTAATTTCTTATTTTTTTTTTTGTACTAAAGTATTTCATTATTAAATGGAATAATTAACAATCAAAAGATTTACTTGTGGTCCTCTAAAGCAAATTTCTCCTTGTTCATTGACTCCTTTCGATTTGCCAGTTTGAAGATCATTAACTTTGAGTTCTGTATTGGCCAATGTTTTTCCAATTGAACTGTAATTTCTGTTACCAAAAGGCGTATGCGTTAGAAAACACATGGCTTCAGTCTGGCCATATCCTACAAAAAATGACAACAGATTAATTTAGTTTTTAAATTAAGAAAATCTGTAATTTTAAAAAAGTTTTTTCTCCAGAAAACAATTTTTTTACCACAAGATTACTAACATAGCAAAATAACTCTTTATTTATTTAAATGAGAAGGATACAATTTTATGAATATAATCAGAATGTATTGATGTGTTGATGAAAAATTGAATTATATTAACATAATTGTTGAAATATTAATATTGTTTACTTAGTGGGAAAGGCAGTCTTCATGGGAAAATATCATAGAGATGTAACATGATGTTGTTAAGATTAATTAGAATTTCAAAAGGTAAAACATTCAATTAATTAATTACCTTGGATAATATTTACATCTGTTGGAGCTTTGCCTAAGCATCGATCAATATCATCTTTACCAAGCGGTGCTGCAGCTGTACAAATAACTCTTAAATTTTTCAGATGTTCTTTAGTCACTGATGAATTTGATCCCAGAAAAATTATTGTAGGAGGAACAGCGAAAAGTATTGTCGCCTTTAAAAAAATTAAGAACTAATCAATTTCACTGAATAATCAATATAGGTATTATAATTTCAAATAAAATCCATTACTATATATAGATATAGCATTTTTCTTTCCAGTGCACTTACTTCATGCTGTTTGAGTGTGGTCAAGAAAGTCTTTTTTTCAAATTTTGGAAGAGTTACAATTTTAGATCCATTATATAATGCACATAATGTCATCTCAAGAGCGTAGTTATGGAAAATTGGCAGAAACATTGGTATAACATCTTGATGGTTATCTGTAACCATTTTAAGTTGTTTATTGAATTGAAATGATCCCTCTTAATACCTAAATTAAAACTATTATAGCTTTGTTGATGTAATGCAATTATATGAGAAGAAGATGGTTGGGAAGTGCGGTAAAAATATAACATAAATAAGTTGAAATAACTCATTTAATAGTCCTTATATTTTGGCTAGAATTTACAGCCTTCATTAGGGCGAAGAACAAAGAACAAGGTAACAACCAATTTATAAAAAAATTAAAAAAGAAAATATAAACAGAATGACATAATGTAAATAATTGTACAGAATGAAAATAATAAAATTAAAGTAATAAAAGAAGTGGAAAATAAAATGAATATATAAGTAATTGAATAATTAAGTAAAAATAACATAATTAAGGAAATAAAAATTTGAAGTTATATATTTAAAACTTAAAATTATGGAAAGAAAAATTAAAATTGAGAGAAAGAAAATATATGTAACTAATGAAATATGTAACCATAATATTATATAAGGAAAGAAAATATGAACTAACTAACTTAACTTACAGCCAAAACGTAGCCACTATTAAATAAGTTATTTCAACTAATTTGTGTTATATTTTGACCGCACCCCCCAACCATAATCTCCTCATATAACTTATCCATGGCCAACTATCTCTCATAATTATGAATCCAATTATAATTGAATTTTACCATTTGTTTCTCTGAAGAATGAGGTGTGCTTTTCCATCATCTGTAAAATTGAAGCTGTGACATTCCTATGAGTTAGGCAAACTCCTTTTGGTAAACCAGTGGTACCACTGGAATGTGAAATGAATGCCAGCGATTCATCAGCTATACGGGAGGGCACAGTCTTTGGACTATTAGTAACTGCCAAACTATTTACTAAGTCATTTAAACTTACTATTTCTTCTGGAAGGTTTGTAGAAATTTTGTCATCTACATTAATCGATAATATTTTAAAGTTTTGAGGAAGGTATTTAGCCTTTTCAAGATGGTCAACTGCCTTCATTACATCATGCACTTTTCCTGGAAATGTTATGATCTTTTTGGCTCCTGAATTCCTGATTTGATGAAATATTTCATCTGGAAAATATATTAATAAAAGATTTTTTTTTCTTTGTAAACTTTTGATATTATTATTATTTCAAAGATATTAGATTTTTTATATCTTATAGTCCAGTAAAGTAGAAAAAAAGATCCAAGATCTAAACATTCAGAAAGTAAAGAAGTGACTTCCCCATTATTTTTTAGCACCACAAAAACATTATGTCCTTTAAATTCACATATTTATGCCTAAGAGTATGTGTGAGAGGAATGGAAGGGGGAAAAACTTATAATTCATCATTTTTTTTCATTTGTCTCAAAAACTAAGATTTAGGTGCTAGGTGTTAGTGACACCTAGTTTTAAAAAAAAAAGTTTTACAACTTTAAACAAGACAAAATTGGAGTATATTAAATGCCCTACCAAACCGGACATATAACTTTTTTTTTCAAACCATGTAGTTTATAAGATATTGTAAGGTTAAATATAAGTCCAGTCAAATTAGATACCTCACCCTAACATTAAAAAAAAATAAACAGTAAAATGTTATATATTTTTTAGCAACACCTATAAATTACGTGTGTAAAAGTCCCACAGATTTGAGCTTCAGGTTGAGAATGTAGAGGGGAGTAAATGTGGTAAAAACCGTTTGTTTTTTAAGTTTTTCCTTATTTGTTGAAAATCATTTTGCTCGGTGAAGTGAATTCTATCAGTGTGACATGAGTTATAACATTGAAGTACATTACATTTTCTACCAAAGTTGTTTTGTGCATTTATTCGTAAGCTCTGTAGTTTTGAGACATTAAAACAAACAATATACTTACATTTTAAAAACAATACCAAGGGATTCGATTGATTAGTCATATTTGTCTTATTAATTTGCTTCCCCAGTTAAAATCCTAGGCACATAATAATGTATTGTTGTTATTAAATAATAAAAAACTATTCTGTTTTATTTTTGGAATATTAGGGTTAGATGTCTGATTAAAGTAAATTAATATTTGCCCTTCCATATATCAGAATGTATATGGTTAATAAAAAAAAATTAAATGAAAATTTACCTAGGAAATTTAAAGTACTTTAATTTTGCAGAGAATTCATTTTTTACCAAACCCAATTATTTTTGAGATGTAAGCAAAAAATTGAAAAAATAAAAGGTTTTTACCACATCTAGCCTATCTATTATATAAACAAGTTTTTAGTGATCTCTATGTAATATTTTATTTTACATTCCTGTAGAATCCGAGCAATGAGTAGTACAATTAAACGAATGAATTTGTAAAATGAGGGTCGATTTGCCATTCAGTGGGCAGGAAGTTCTTCCCTAGTAACAATAAAAAATTTTTATCATTTATTTCTGGAACTTATTAAGTAAATAATGACAGTTATTATTTACCTGGTGTGTACAATGGGTTTATTGAACACACTGTCAGGCCTATTTCCGATGCACCTAAAATGATACTGATGTATTCTGGACTGTTTGAAAGTAATATTGCCAAAACATCTCCAGCACATAGTCCTTCATTGACTAAACATTTTCCAATCTTTGAGGAATATTCTTTAAGCTCAGTAAATGTATACTGTTTGTTTGTTATACCACAAACCTGGAAGATATTTAACAAAAATGAATTCTATAATTTCATTTTTACCTAATAAAATTTTGATACATTTCTATTTTATTTTTTCTTATTCAATTTTATATATTTTATACATTAAAATTACAGAATATTCAAACAAATAACTATCAAATATGGTTTTTGATGATATTTTATTTTATAAGTATCTAATTTGAAATCCAACTAAACTAATTGGTTTTATAAATCTAGTGCTAAGTCAATGATTTAGATTTCTATTCCTTTGAAAGTCTAAAACCTTACATATTTTAAATTATAATTAAAAAGGAAAAATAACTTTAAAATATCATCATTTTAATTGGCTAACTTTCCCTAATACTCGATTATTTAAATATAATGCGATTTTGGATCAAGTTCTATTATAAACATTTAAAATTAAAAAAAGAATACAATTAAAATCTTAAATCAAAGTATATTTATCTTTACATTACAATGCACTTCAAAAGTCAAGACTCCTTCAAATTTTTAGAAAATTTGATATATTTAAGAAAAATAAAACAAAACTGTAAAATCTTTTCTAACTGAACTTAACTAAAACAGAAGTAGATAAAATAATATGAAATAATGCCATTTTAAAGAATTCTAGAAAAAAATAAAATCAGTCATTAACTGATGAGAATTTACAGACAGGTGAGATTGAGTCTAACAGATCCTTAATTTTTTATTTTATTTATTCAATTAAAAATAACCCTAAGTCTTTAATCATGTAATATATTGAATGTTAACTCACGCTTCTTAACCAAAAGTTTTTTTTTATAAAACATTAATTAATGACTGAAATTGATGAACTAATTGTGTTTACTTTTAATATAACATTTTCATAAGGTCCTAAATCATTAACAATGCTTAATAGAATGGAGGAAAAACTTAATATATTGTAGCTTGATACATATAAAAATATGAAATTTCAAAAAATATAGATATATTGGAAATATATCCAGTTTTTACAATTCAACATAACTAGTGTGGACCTCAACATTTGACCGGCAGTGAATATGAATGTATGTATTGTCTTATGATACAGCTCTTAAGATACTGTTATTTGACAAAATGTATTGTTTTATCCTTACTACTAATCATGAGAAAGTACATATTATGATTATTGATGATATGTCTTAAGTTAACAACATTATCTATACTTGGAAATCCTAGCTCAATATAAATCTCATTTTATGATCTTAATTAAATAATTTTAATATACAACTTACAACAGCTATATGATTTTTCCATTTAATATATCGTTCCCAAATGAGTTCAGTATATGTTTTCTTAGGTATTTTTATGTGGTATGGGCTATTTATAATGTGGTCCTCAGTCAAACTACTTCTCCCAGTTGAACATTTATTTTGTATTTGAAATTTTATCGGTAACTCAATTGTAGGTAATGTTATATAAGAGGATGCATATCTCTCACCATTTTCAAGACTCATTCTTGTCTGTAATAATATCACGATTAATATAATTATTGAATAATCTGTTGAAATATTCTACAACCATAAAATGTATTTAATAGAAAATAAAATTTAAGATTTTTTTATTTATGATTCAATTGTGATGTCATAAACCTTTAATTTTCTTGGAAATGGTAGTTTTTAACTTTTCATAAATATGATTTTGAAAAAAAAAATAATAAGGAAGAAATGACTAAAGATTATATAACTTTCTTAACAAAGTACTTACAAAATTTCCCGATCATGACTCCAGAGCCTAGTAGTATAGATTTCTTATAAAAAATAGGTGAATTCAGTGCCTTAAGGTCTAAGCACAAATATAATTACTGATCTTTTTTTTTTTAACTTTTTTACAATACTATGCTATTATTAAAAATTGTTTGGTTGATATTATTAAAATACTACCATTCCACATTAAAATTTTTAAGGTCATTACAATATATTTTGGTTTTAATTACCTTCAAAATATTCCTGATTGACTTGATGAGCTTTGTTGTTACTTCGAGGTTTGACAACTCAGACTATGAGGCTTTTAATAGTCCTCTGGACTAATAATGATATAATGAGCCTATTCAAATAATTTATACACTGGGAATCTTTAAAATCCTCTCATGGTCTTTTTTTTGTTGAAGTTATAATACTTAATAATAAAATGTTATTTGTCCATGGTCTACAAGGATTAGGCAAATTTTTCTCTCACATTATCTCTTATATCTCATATTATCATCAATCATATGAGGCATTGACTTTCAAAGTAGAATAAATCAAAATTTTAAAGTTTTTCAGGGGGGCACAAAAAATGTCTTAGTTAATATAATACCAGGATTAAATCTCATGAATCACAACAAAGTGAATGCTAGATTGATCTGGTATTATTTTTCCTAGTGAAATAATATTATCCAAGACATATTTTATTATTAAGACGTATATTTTTTGTACTCTGAAAATTTTCACAATTTGGACTTATCCCGTTTTGAAAGTCAATGCCTTAAATTCAAGATTTTTCTTATTTGATAACAAGAAAATTGGTACAATTGTAAAGCTTCTGAAAACAAATTTTCTTTTAACAAGTTCTAACTGCAATATTTTCTTTGTTTGATTAATTGTAGATTTGTACTAATTGTCATTAGTAATATCATTGATTTCAGTCAATAAATCAATTTGATTGATAATCATGATTTTGAATAATGACAATAACAACCATCATTAATTTAGATGTGTTATGTTATATCATGGCTTATTAGTGTAATAAATTAGTATAAAATTTAGAAATATTTATTTCTCATACTTTGGAAACAAAAATTAAAGAAGTAAATCTTGGTATTAGTACTGTTTTGCCTAGTAAAACAATCACGAACCTAAGAGGTACCTAAACAAAAAAAACCCATGATCTTTAGCCCCCCAAAGAAAACAGATCTTGATTTAATAAATAACAATCATATTACAATTAATTCAATAATAATCTATACATTTTTATGTTGTTTTTTACGCTAACGATTTAAGATCTTTATCACTTTTGTCATTTTTAATTTTCATTGAAAATTTGTATACTCTTTGTTATTTTTTTTCAAAGTCTTCTTATATTATGTATAATTATAAAATTATGATTAAAAATATAACTTGATTAATTCAAAATATTTTTTCTTAAAAACTGGCACAACCTGAAAAATAGGAAGAGTGCAAGCACTTCTTCTTCTTTATCATCCTCCCTAAGTGCCTTTTAGCATGGGGGAGAGTCTAACCACTTGGTCCACACATCTCGGTCTCTGGCAAGCATCTTTATCTGAGCCAGTCTTTTTCCTCTTTATAGGCCTAGCTCCTTCTAGGTCTGCCTCGTGGTCTTCAACAATGAGCCTCGCCTTGTACATTTCCTTGGCACTCTGTCTTCCCCAATTCTACAGAAGTGGCATACCATCGGAGCTGTCGGTGATCAATCACTGATTTCACAGAGGGATCTGAAGTTCTTCTCTTATTCATTCATTTCTTATCCTATCTTTCCTAGTTTTGCCCATTATTCTTCATGAAAATTGCATTTCAGCAGCCGTAATCCTGCTCATGTGCTTGTCTTGGTTGACCCAACTTTCACTGCCATATAATAGTGTTGGCAGATACATTGCTTTAAAGATATGGAGCTTGATGTCCTTTTCTACCTCCTTCTTTCCCACAGTAGTATTGCATATCTAGTAGTAAATACTATTTGCTTTATTTATCTTATTGGGCACTTCTTGGTATATTTTACCAAATTTATTGAAAATCGTTCCAAGGTAGATATTGAAGTCCACTCTTTCCAATACTTCATCAATACACACTATTCTTACATTGCCCAAGTCCACTTCATCTCCTGTAACAGTCATAACCTTGCTCTTGCGGCTGTTAATACAAATTCCTTTGCAGGTGAGTTCTTTTTGCCATTCTATAATAGCCTGTTGCAATTTTTCATCAGAGTCTGTCACCAGCACGATATCGTCTGCACACAGAAACGCCTGTACTTGTACCATCCTCATGTTCCAAATACCGACTACAATCCAAGCAGTTCTTCTCCTGCATATTTTGTGTATTTCATCCATAAAGACAATAAATAATAGTGGACTGAGGCTATCTCCTTGTTTCACACCTCTTTCCATGGAAAATGGCTTTGGCACTCACCCAATGATACGCACTATTCATTTAGGGCTTTGATAAGTTGATTTAATCTCTTCTTGGAGGCCTGCAGGAATTTTTTTGGCTCCAAGTGCCCTCCAGATTTCGTATGAGTATACTGAATCGAAGGCAGAGTGTAAGCACAATATATTTATTTCTAAGAGACACATACAAAATATTAGAAGAATAGAATAAAGTTTGGCGTCAGTATTTGAATGAATGTATATATGCTTCTCCTGTAAAATTAGCATGATGTAGGGTGTTGCACTATTCAATCAAAGCAGCGATATAAACCATGTCAAGCTATTTCAATGAAGATAATATATAGCTGATATAAAAGATGACATACAAGACATAGACTAATACATCGATTGTAAATAAAATCGTTAGAGGGGTTTAAATCGGATAAAAATTGTAAAATCTATTGTATGAATTGGCATTTCCGTAAATCGATTTTATTTAAAAAGTTGATGTAACATAAATCTGCTCTAAATATTTTATTTCAGTTTCATACGGTTTTTCCTTTTTGCACTAGGCTGTTCACATACAGACTTTATTATATGGACTGTGGAGACCTCAAAAAGAGTAATACCGTCAAAACTCCTATTCGACATTTTTCATTTTCGTAAAAAAGTGAGAAGAATTCATCTCATGAACGCCGTTTAGTAGTTGTGACTAATACATATTTTTTTCTTTTCTGTTCCTGGGTGGCTCATTCCCGATTCACGTAGCGGTCACTAAGAGGTCAATTCGATTATAGCTTCCTTGAACAGTAAGACGTCAGTGATTAGTAAGCGATTATGATACTATTATAATTACAAGTAATTAAAATTGTTGACACCATGTTTAATAATTAAGACCCCCATTGGAGTCCTATACTGCATAATTAAATATTATTTACTAGGTATTAGTATTTGGTTTAATTACATTTGTTTTATTCGTACTATTTTCTTTGGAATTTTTATTTATTTATAAAGCAATATATGTATTTTTTACTTGTATTGTAATAACATCAATAAATCATCAACGGGCTGAGATATACCAGCGTATTTTTTTTCATTGAACAGAGCCTTACAGTCAAGAATACTGAAATCTAGAAAAATCTCTTCAAATCTGAAACTAAGGTTGTACAATAACATAATAAGCCAGCTCTGATATACGGCTGCGAGACAAGGGCTCTAACAAGTACCCTAGAAAGCAGAATCGATCGATCTGGGATCAGATCCTTAGCTCATGAAGGGGGAAAACGAACAGTGAACTGCTTTCAGTCAATATGTAACGATATGAAGGCAAGGAGGTTAAGATGGGCGGGGCATGACAGGAAGCAAGAGAGAGCATTCACAAGAGTGAATATCAGTATAGTTGGCAAGAGACCTCCTGGGAGGCGAAAAACCAGATATATAGACAAAATCAACAAATAAGTGAAAGAGCTACATGCAACAAACTTAAAATAATTTTTTTAAACGGTTTTTATTTTTTTTCATTTTTTAAATTGTTCAAAATTCAAAACTTATTCAAATGGTCCATTTTTCATAATTATTTTAAATTGGTTTAAACTACATCGTATATAATTGCGTTATAAATTACTTAGATATCCTGACAAATTATTAGGCGTAAGATTATACAACACAATCACGTTTTATCATCACAAAACAAATAACACATAAATATACTCCCTTATAAATATGTAAAATGTTAGAAGGATTAAAAGAAGGATGTATCCAAAAAAAAAAATCATGATTACAAGAAGACGGATCAAGAATGGGAGTCAATAAGGGTACCAAAATAGTAGAAAAAAAACTATTTATTATTAACACAACGTTACGCCCAACTTTGCAGGGCTTCGTCAGGGCTGTTGATTGCAAGAAGAATGACAACTGAAAAGTATCCTCCTACTATCTTTGAACAAAACAACTCATCCAAAAGGAGATGAAAACTGGGTCCGCTATATTTCATCCATCACCATCCTCTCTAATGCTAACATTTTTAGTCTAGGACCTAATTTTTCTTCTCCTTTATCGAAGTGTACTAATCTTATTCCCTCTCTTATCACAGACTTAGAATTCATTTGTAGAGATGACCGACATGTAATTACTGAGGAAGACAAAAAACTTTCCTGAATGCACATCTGTAATATTGTTTCTAACCGTCTTCAACACTCTTCCTCTTATTTGAATCCTCTAATTTTCACTAATATTTTTCCAGGATTTATTATACACCCGTTATTTTCTTAAATGCAATGACCACCTTATAGTCACTAGATCTGACAAGGCCAACTAATCGTCATCCTTTTTTCAATCAAGACAGCCCTGACGAAGCCCTAAAAAGTGAGACGAAACGTTGGTTAACAATATATAGTTTATTCTACCATTTTGGTACCTTTATTACTACTAGTACTATCTTCCTACAATCTACTTCATACTATCCATAAAAAAATTATGGTATGATTTCGGCGAACCTAATTACCATCCCAAGTTCTATGGTCACTTTGATAGTGCTCCTTCCTTCTTTCGTCTCCTACCAAAAATAAGAAAAATTATATCTTATCTTTCTCTAATATTATATAGTTTTATTTACCAATTAAAATGGAACAGTTCTGTAATTCAATGAAAATAAAAGATAAGAGTTTATTGTAGCTCTTATTAACCAGCCACCCACCAACTCGTTTCTGGTATCCCTGGGTGGTCCAGTCGTAGATGCGTCAGGATTCATTCTTTAATTTTATCAACATATTTTTGAAAAGTAGTTATTAATTTTTACTTTCACTTATCCGTATATGGAAAAAAAGGAAAGTATTACGATCCTGAAAAAAAATCGGATTCGAATTTTCGACGGAAATATACATTTTCAGGTACCTGAGCCCAAATAACTGAAGACCTGGAATTCTTCTGATCTGTAAAAGCAAGAAGGGGATATTAAAAAAAAAAAAAGTGGACTACATATGAGGAGAACATGAGTGAAGAACATCAACTAGTAAGAACCCATTTATTACTATTTATTAGTGCGGCAAGAATTTCTGTCCTTAATCAGGGCTAAGAACAAAATCAAAATAAGAACCATAATGATTAATGTAATTACAGAAAAACAAGAAACATAAGAAGATAACAGATAATACAGGTATAAGATACAAAGACAAGTACAAATAGTATAAGAAAACTATTTATTTATTTAACGTGGGTTAACAATAAATAGACAGTCTTTTACTATTTTGATGCCTTTATTGACCGCCACCCAGACTATCTTCCTACAATAAGATGATAAGAGATAATATAGGTACATAAGTAGTATTGAAGAAAATACCTAGTGTAATATTATACGAATATTGAAACTTTATACAATATAATATAAAGGAAAAATAGTAACATTAAAGTGAAGAATGAAAGAAGAAAATAATATAGATCCAAAAATAAAACTAAATAAAAACATATATAACATTCGAGTATATATGTATTTATTTTATTTGATTTTCATATCTATATTATCTTCTTCGTTCATTCTTCACTTTACTTGAGTATCAACCCTTCATCAGGAATAAGAACAAAAACAAGATGACAACTAAAATGATTAAATGTAAGTACAGAAAAACAAGAAACATAAGAAGATAACAAATAATATAGGAATATAAGTATTAAAGAAAATACATAGTGTAATATTATAAGATTTTCGTAACTATATTATTTTCTTCTTTCGTTGTAGGAACATAGTTCGGGTGTAGGTCAATAAAGGTATCATAATAGTAGAAGAAAACTATTTATTGTTAACCCTAATTTTCCAAGGTTAAAAATAAATAGTTTTCTTTTACTATTTTGATAGCTTTATTGGCCGCTACCCGGACGATTTTCTTTACAATCTACTTCACACGGTCAACGATCTTCTTCCAATTTCTTTTCTTCCATTCTTCACTTCAATGTTACTATTTTTCCTTTATATTATTGTATACAGTTTCAATATTTGTATAATATTACACTAATTTCTAACTACGATATTATACGATATAAAACGAATTACTTCTAGTTTCTTAAATACTACTTATGTACCTATATTATCTCTTATCATCTTATTGTAGGAAGATAGTCCGGTCAATAAAGGCATCACAATAGTAAAAGATTATCTATTTATTGTTAAATCACGTTAAATAAATAAATAGTTTTCTTTTACTATTTTGATACCTTTATTGACCGCCACCTTACACCAATCTTCTTACAATCTACTTCTTACCGTCAACTATCTTCTTCCCTTATCATCTTACGTTTCTTATTTAATTGTACTTCCATTTAATCATTATGGTTGTTATCTACATGGTATCACTCTATTCTAACACCTACTGAGTTTTAATTGAATTTATATCGAATTTTTAACAGAACTCTTGGAAAGGAAATATGCTAATGGGCTTCCTTTTGCTCTTACGAATCTTTGAGTTCACTAAACCTTGAAATTTATTTTAATTCAGTCCGTTAATTATTGCTTGTTTTTAACGGTTGGCATTATAAATTATAAGTATTCCGAGAAATCATTAATATCAATTAAAGGGTACAGAAAAAATTTTAATTAATCTTTTAACTACTGTCAATTTTCCTCATCATACTATTCATTCCAGCTACAATTAGCATAATGAATTGATCTATTGAATTTTATTATTTTTGAATAATAATGTAAAGACTGACTCAGTACACAATGTATCACTAACAAGGTTACGTTTTTTTAGCGGCCTGATTTATTCCGAAGGATACATACACTTAGGACAAATCGTATGAGGAAGTCAACCGGATTATAGTGAATTTTTAACTCTCTGAAGCATGGACGTCGTTAATAGTACCACCTCCGGGATTGGAGATGGTACTATTTTTCCCCAATAATTTGAAAACTAGAAAATTATTGGGACAAATTTTAGATTTGAGAACCTATTACGAATTGTAGCAAAACATTATTCAAAGAGGTTGTTATATTCAAAATTGCTAATAAATGCTATTTAGAGAGGTATGTTTTCCGTTGGGAAACCCGGTTAACATTGTTGGGAAATTTTGGAGTTTCTATACCATAGGTGAGGATATCAAATTGCCACATTTTATACTAACGTTTTCAACTATAATATTTTCACTAAATAGTCTAAATCACAGTCCCTGGCACTGTGTTGCTTACTTTAACAATTACAGGAATTGAAGTGCAGAGTTAATCTCTAGTTAGTTCTTTCTTTAGAAGCTTTATCACTACGTCAAGTCTTGTTACCAGAAAAAAATATATTTGTAGCGATATTGAGCAACGCTACGCTCAATATAAGTATATCTCCTAGTCTCCATTCTCCTGAACAAAACGGTTTTGTTATATTCCATTATTTTTGTATTTATTTTTTTTTTACCCCTTACCTAGTCATTTCTGACATAAGAGGGGAGAGGCATCATTCAAGTGGTAATAAACCTATTCTAATCAGTGTGAGAGGATAAACATTTCATTTCGTAGAACCACCACGAAATAAAAGTCGGGCCGGAATCGAACCAGTTGTAGGAAACTCCCTCAGCCACAACGACCCTTTGTATATCACACTAATTAAAGAGATACAAGAAACATCATTCTGACAATACAGATCCTGGTTGAGTAATTTACCATTTGCAACTTCGCGAAGGTTGAGAAGAGGAACCTTTATGACCAGTTCACAATTTTTTGAATCTACAGTCCCCAGGAGCGAGTTCCTGTATCACAAGTTAGTACATTTTTTTCATTTTATTAATTAGCCATAGAGTGAACCAGTGATGTGTAAATATGCAGAATTTTCAACGGTTATTCCAAAACTTTAAGAATAATATTCTGTTTAAATTCCCGGTCTCCTGGTACACAGTCCCCGATAAATATAGACTTTCAAAATGTACAATCTCATCACCAATAAAATTATTAAATAAAAAAATAAAATTATATAATAATTTACGTATGTGTGCCTATGTTGGTAATGTTCTCAAGCATAAAAAGTGTTAAGATTGGACCTGAAAATGTAGAAAGTTTACTAGAAATTCGGTCATTTCAGGATAAAGACCACAATCGTCTATTTGTGATTTTTTTTTCAATATAAATAAATATTAGACCGTATAATTTAAAATATAAAGAAGACAGTCAGGTTTGCGGTAAAACAAGAACAAAATAGTTTTCAACTATCTATTGTCTGACGTTTCGCCCCACTTTGCAGGGATTCATCAGGGCTGTTCAAGAAGGATAGCTTGCTGTTTAATCTACCGTCTTGAACTATTTTGTTGTTTTTTGACCCGTAAACATGACCATGTCCTTCATATTTTTTAAATTTTTGTTTTAAAATTTTGTTATTTGTACTTAGTGTGTAGAAGAGTATTATTGATTGTAAAATAAAAAGATAGGCAAAAATATTGTTATGTAAATATATGTATTGTATATATGTCCGATTATAGATTGATTGGTACGCTGTGTATTGTAGCAACCCAATGTTTTTGGGCAGCATGGCTAAATAAAGCATTTTAAAAAAAAACATAAAAAAAATTATATATATAAAAATATATAAAGGAATTTATAACCGACGTTTTATACCTACATCTCGAAAGAACTGACAAGGAATTTTTATTATTATTTTTCATTTAGGTTTCAAAAAAATGGATTAAAAAAATTAATGGTATGATTTCGTATTAATAATTTGAATGCCAAATAAATTAAATATTATTAAAAGCAAGTTGGTCTGGTTGCGGTCAAAATAACCCAAATAGAAAATAAACTATTTATTAGGAGCTAACGTTTCGCCCAACCTTGTAGGATTTATCAGGAAAAAGAACGATTTTTCTTCATTTTCATTTCTTTTGACTTTTATATATAATTCTTCTTTCTCTTATTTTCCGCCATCTAGTGCGTAATGTATTTTTTATATTTCTCTTTAATATAATTTTTATTTATTATTTTCCTTTTTATTATATGTTTAATACTTTTTGTATTACTTGTTCATTTATACTTTTCACCGTACATCTTCTTTTATTATCTTTAATTTACTTTGTCCATTTTTATGTAAATTTTCAGATCTTTTTTATAATTTTTAACCACATTTTTTTTTTTGGATCTCATGTTATTATTTTCTTAATATGTTACTTAATTATTGTTATTTGTATCTTTATTAGCCCTGATGAAGCCCTGCAACGTGGGAGGAAACATAATAAATGGTTTATTTTCTATCTAAGTTATTTTGACCGCACCCGAACCATTTTCCTTTTATTAATATTTAATTACAATTTCATTTATTTGGCATGCAAATTATTAATGCGAAATCATACCATTAATTATTTCATTCTATTTTTTTTTTTTTTTTTTTTTTAATCTGAATGAAAAATAATAATAAAAATTCCTTGTCAGTTCTTTTGAGATGTAGGCGTAAAACGTCGGTTATGAATTCCTTTATATATGTTGATATATATAATTTTTTTTAAAGTATATTTATATCTATTTTTCATAGAATCGTTGTAGAAAGATGGTCCTTTCTATTATTAAGTACACACTGTCAACCAACGATCTTCAAGTAATTAAATATTGAAGTGTGCATATATAATAATATTTTATTCTAAAATCTTAAATAGTGATCAATATGGTGATGGGCATTGATAGGTGCTCTCCCAATATGCCTTAAAAAGAAATTATAAGACTATTATAACCTGAATAATAAAGAAAAGTTAAAACAGTCCACTTACTTCTAAATATTTATTTTGTTTTAACGTATAATCTAAAACTTAAGGAATGAGTGATGTGCTGAAGATTGGATCTTTCATTAAATTTTTAATGATTACCACATCCACTCTCATCATATGTACCTAATTACTTGAGAAACAGTAGTTTTTAAAATTTCGTTGACTCATATCCAACAGTAAGTTTCTTAAATATAGAAAATTCCTGTAAGAAAGAAATAAGAAACTATTGGGAGATGTAATTAAATTGAAGATGATTAAACGAGACGAGGTGGGGAGTAGGTACGGCTCTACGGACCACAGCATCCCATTCACACAGTCGTCATGGCTCGAGTGGCTCTCTTCGTCTTACCTCTCATCGCAGCCTTCGTCCACAAAGGTTAGTAATATATTTATATAATATCATTCTAATACAGGTTATTGGTATCTTCAGGTATCCTATAACGAAATTAATACAAAAAAAAATGAGATAAATTGAGCATGTTCATAATATTGTTTAATGTTTTTATATTTCTATTGGAAGAAGATAGTTGACCGTATGAAGCAGATTGTAGGAAGATAGTCCGAGTGGCGATCAATAAAGGAATCCAAATAGTGAACTAAAACTAATAGTATATTATTAATTTTTATACCACATTAATAGTATATTTTTCCAAGTTCGAAAGAAAAATGCCTAAAAATAGACGGATGGTCGTCCATTTTTTAACATTTTGTCTTAAACTAATATTGTTATTTCTGTAGTCTTTTTTTTTTTGTTATTTTTCCTCCATTATACATCTTTAAACTATTTGCCTAATGGTTACTTTTTGAGGGGCTAGAGCCCTCTCTCAGCCTCCACTGGCTTTTAGCACCTGTGACGGCTGAGAGAGAACCATCGAGAACTTCCGGAGTCCTGCTTTTCCTTCTTGAATGGGGACCAAGGTCGGTTCGGTGTTCTCGATGCTGAATGAAATAAAGATGAATGTGTTTAAGATAGTATTTACATCAAGTTTATTTTCTTTTTCTTATCATTTAATTTATATATCTCTGTAATATGGTATGAATGTGCTCTCTTATCTTTAGTACCAATGTCTCTATTTATATGGCAGAATAAATAAAGAAAAAATTAAAAAACAAAACAAAAAAAACGTTACTTTTTTCGAAATTCTGTAATGTTTCTTCTTCTAAAATATACTT
Source organism: Halyomorpha halys (assembly GCF_000696795.3). Classification (NCBI taxonomy): domain Eukaryota; kingdom Metazoa; phylum Arthropoda; class Insecta; order Hemiptera; family Pentatomidae; genus Halyomorpha; species Halyomorpha halys. Next base: position 460,106 of record NW_027109684.1, read on the forward strand.
TCTTGTACCAGATGAAATATAATACAGTATTTAATATCTGTGATTTTTAGGAGAAGAAATATGATTTAAGTTTTGAAGAGAAATTGATTTAAAGAAAGTTACCATAAAAAATATATTAAATAAAACCAAAATTTGTATCCAATTCTGTCTCAACACTTTATTTCTCACTAGTCCAACGTTTCGGCCATTCCAGCCATCTTCAAGGACATCTTCAATACAAAATTCCTCCTCACATTAATTAACAATTTTTATTGCAGGCTATTCTGCCCAGGTCATTTTCTTCATTTTAATTTCAAACCTATTTATTTAAATTTTAAAACCATTA